>NW_020538333.1:0-43236 GCF_003426905.1 Ctenocephalides felis
ATCTTTCGTGTTTGGAAGATTTGTGTGTTCCGCGTTGTCTTTTCAAGCAGATTTCCTGTAGCATAGAGTGTCACGATTTTGCGGACGCTTCATTACTAGCTTATGGAACTTGTATTTATTTACGGGCGACTAATGAAGATGGTAGTATTTCCTGCCATCTAATATGTTCTAAATCTAAGGTTGCTCCGTTAAAACAAGTGACACTTCTTCTTCGGTTAGAATTGTTAGCAGCGTTGTTATTGGCAAAATTATATAGGCATGTTATGGCTAATGGTGTTGTGAAGATTACGAATCATTTCTGTGGATTCTAGTATTGTTATTGCGTGGCTGCGTACAGAACCCTCACAGTTGAAAATGTTTGTTTCCAATAGAGTGTCGCAAATTTTAGAATAACTCCAGCAGTTATGTGGAAGCATGTATCTAGCAAGGATAACTCTGCAGACATTGTGTCAAGAGGTGTTAGAATTGCTAATGATTTGTTGAGCTGTGATCTGTGGTTGCACGGGCCATCTTGGCTTTGTAGCACCAGAGAAAATTGGCCAAATAGGTTTTGTGATCCACCAATAGATCTGCCGGAAAGACGGGTACTTTGTGCTGTTTCGAATACTGAGGATGATGATGATATCGGTATTGCTCTAAAGTCTTTGGCAGATAGGATATCCAAGTTTAGCAAGCTTGTTAGGATTGTCGCATATTGTCTCAGAAGGAGGAAAAAGCGCAGAACTCTTTGTGATCCGTTGTCAGCATTTGAGATTCAGTTTGCAACACGTAGGATATTTTATTTGGTCCAGTTAGAAACATTCTCTATAACTAGTGATGAAGATTTAGAGACAGATAAGTCTCAAATCTGAAGTTGAAATCGTTAAACCCATTTAGGATGCTGACGGCGTGTTGCGTGTAGGTGGATTGAGAGATTGGAACATGCAAACATCTCTTTTGACCAGAAACACCCCATTATTTTACACAAAAACACGTAATTGTTCGTATGTTTTTAAAGTCAGAGCATGAGCGACTGTTGCATGCAGGGACTCAAACCGTTCTGGGAAATGTAAGGTTGAATCAGATTATCCCAATGCCGGGAAAAGTGAGATACCACAATTTAAGAGAGGTGGTTGTTAGTCTGACCAATGGAGCAACAATCCAAAACATCAGACGCAACTTTTATGCGTCAAACCCAATTCCAGGCTGTAGATGGAGAAACGTTCCTTACTATCCAGTCCTGATGAACCCGGATGATATAATGCCGGTAGATCATAATTTAGATGATGATGTTTCAGAATTTAATCGAATGCATGCTTGGTTGCAATTGAAATTACTAAAGTTCGTTTGCATAGATAGAATAGATTACCAACAGAAAGGAAATCGGGCAATGCTGATTAGTAATGCCGAAGAGAATTTGCGTTTTCCAGATTATACGCAAAACACCCTGGAGGAGTATTATCAAAATCTAAAACTCCGGTAATGTGACCGAGTACTGGTCGAGTTAAACCGCGTCAAAATTAGAAGAATTAGAAGGGCAGCTCACACTAACAGGCGAATTATTGGCCAATTAATGGTCGTAACGCCTTAAAGCAAATTATTCATAATTGTTGTAAGTGTGCTCGTTTTAAGGCTGCTGCTAGTCAACTGATGGGTAGTCTCCCAACAGATTGGATCACTCAACATCGCCCATTTAAGGTAGTTGGGGTAGATTTTGCTGATCCAATATTGTTGAGATCAAGTCGTTTAAGGAAGGCTCCTCGAGTTAAGGCCTATATTTCGTTATTTGTATGTAAGGTGACCAAGGCAATCCATATAGAATTAGTTTCTAGCCTCTCAACTGATGCCTTTTTAGCTGCGTTGAGACGGTTCATTTTTCGTAGGGGTTGTTGTTCTATCATACATAGTGACAATGGGAAGAATTTCGTAGGAGCCAACAACGAGTTGAAGGAGTTATATAGGTATTTTAAATTGGATATGACTAGACAAGGTTTGGTAACAGCTGCATCTCAGTTAGGAATAATATGGAAATTTACTCCGTCTTATGCACCTCACTCCGGAAGGTTATGGGAGGGTTCCATTAAACAAATGAAACACCATATTCGTAGGGTGTTAGGATCGCATTACTTCACGTACGAAGAATACCTCACTGTATTGGCACAGATCGAGGCAATTCAGAACTCCAGACCATTGTTATCATTCACGGATGATAACTGAGATGTTTCATATATATAAGTCCAGGTCATTTTTTAATAGATGAAGCAATCACAGCACTTCCAGATCCATCTTAAAGTTGTTCAAGCAAATGGCAGCGATGAGGAACCAATTTTGTACATCTTGGTCCAAACAATATTTAAGTAATTTGCAGAAGAGGCAAAATGGTCTCAGGCTCGATCCAATATTTTAATTGACTCCATAGTACTAATTAAGGAAGATAATAGTCCGCCTTTGAATTGGCCTACTGGTCGAATTTTGGAAACTAAACCAGGACGTGATGAAAAGGTACGAGTCGTTATTGTAAAAACTCCTACTGGATTACACGTCCAATAACAAAGATTGTACCTTTACCTTGTAATTAATTTCATTTTTTTGTTACTTAATAATTTTCTATTATCTCCTTTGTATATATATTTAGTATTAAGTTTTGCAGTTGCACTATGGTTTGTTTTATTAGGCAATGTTTGTTATATGATTAATATTGTCATTTTCATTTTAGATTAACATAACTGGTAAGAAATGTTTTCATTTCAGTTTTCAGTAATTGTTATATTATCTATCTATATATTATACGGTCCACTCAAATATTTTGTTATGTTAATTATTATAATCTGGATGCAAGCATCGCCCCGGAGCATTGACAAAATTGTTTGTCACATTTTTTCTTATGTAATGTCAAATGTAATGTTATATATATTTGTAATTCAAATGTCCCGCCATTACTATCAGTGACGTTGGCAATACTCTTCCCCTACTCAAACTATGTATCCGCCATGTTATATTTATGTTTATGTTAAAGCTATGTAAAATAACTATCTTCTTCCTGAACCGTGAACCAATTAACATTTAAAATAAACTGAGTAATTTAAAGGAAGCATTTTTATTATACCAATGTGATATTCATTTGCTTTGAATTCTTAGCTTCATATGAAAAAGCCAGAAGAGCGGCAACGGCATAGTGAAGCTTCTCAAAGTGATGAGCCGCGAGGAAGGGGTCACCTTAAGAGGACCAAAAGGGTGTTTGAAGATGAGATTCAGGAAAAGGAAGATTATTGTAAATAGTTACTTTCATAAAATTCTTTGTATCATATTAAAATGAATATATTTGACTAATGTTCTTGCAGCCGACACAAAATTTAATTCAATCTTAGATTACCGGCAGATGGCAAGGAAGAAGCAGGCCATAACTATAGAACAACACACTGTTGATCAAGGCACTCAGACAGAGGCTTTGCATGTAGAGGCTTTGATGGAAAGATTGACACGAATAGAAAGTAAGTGATTCATAGTGATTGTGTCTTAATTATTATTTATTCTTATCAATTTTTCAATAGATTCTTTTCACTACATCGCAAAGAAAACACCAATGCTACTTCAAATTCAATAAATGCATTGAGAAATCAAATTTGTTTGAACAGTTCTACTACAAGTTTAGATATTGATGCCACGCCAGATAGTTTCGACTTTTGGCAGTTACATAAAAAATAGCGTCAGAGAAAAAAAGGAAATAAAAGACGTGATGAAATAGATTTATATCTAAATGAACCAGTCACGCCTATAGAAAGCAACACCATAGAATCATGGAAAGATATGAGGGAAATTGTTCCCAATTTATAGAATAAATTTCGAAAATACGCCACTATTATTAAGTTATAGCAGGAGTTTCGGATAATAAAATTATCATCAGTATTCAAAATGCAGCATATGAAGAAATTTTACCATTGAGGGCTCAATAATCACCAAGAAAGATGTTCGAAATATAAAATGCAAAGCAGTGCTACCATACCCTACCCATATAGATAATAATAATAAAACGTAGAACATGATGTACTAGAAGAAGATGATCTTTTTATGGTCATAATGACTATAGTGCAGGCTACTATTTTAAATGAATATAGACATGATAAAACATGCATAGATAGATCTCATGAAGCAAATTCTTATTGATTTAACCTGCATACTCTTCTTGTGATTGGTGAGTTTGGGGTAGGTTATCCCGTAGCATTTTGTTTCACCAATCGGCAAGACAAGACTGTATTTAAATTATTTTTTGAGAAAATTTGTAGTTCAATAGTAGTAAAGTAAAAAAAAAATTGCCATCTTAACTTTTATGTCTGATGATGCACCTGCGTATTACAATGCATGGTCATCTGTCATGACTTCGACAAACAACCATTTACTTTGTTCATGGCATGTATCAAGAAGCTGGAAAAGGGCATTTAATCCAAAAGTTCAAAATACTCAAAAGCATACAATCGCTTTCAACACCAAATTAATAATTCGTGCAATACTATGTGAGAGTCATTTTTGAACTATGTTTATAGAAAGTTATCAATATCAATAAATTAAAGAGCATGCTTTTAGGACGCAAATGCTGCAGGCCGCTGGACAAAGCAATATTTTAAATGTTGAAAAGAATGCGTTTCACTAGAGAAACCGAAAAAAAATATGTATACCGGTAACATCAGTTCCGTCGGAGCGCCTTATACGAAGGCTGGCATGATAACAAAATAGAAATGGCTCTTCGAAACATCCACATTAATTTCGAAAACAATATTATCTCAGTGTTTTAAAGAATGATAAATTGTACGTCGCTGAAACATTCAATTGTAATATGCAAACATATATTCGAGTGCACTAGTTTGCTTAGTATATAATTGGCAGACTCACAACTGGCAGGCCCAGGTATTTGACAGTTTCGTGGGCGTGGCCTATCGGCGAAGGCGTGGCCAACATTTAAAACCTAATTTTTTATGAAAATGATTACAATATAATAATTTATTCAATTAAATTTTATTTATTTCGCATTATCTTTGTTTGACATAAAAATCCTTAGTCTACAATCAAGTATTTTTACATATGTCATAGTACATGGATACCAACCGACATAATCTGCAGTGTCAAAATATGTTCGAAGATATGTTGAAATAGTGCAAATCATTGCAAATATTTATCAATTATTGTATTAAAAAGTTGAAAAAAGTGAATATTCATTAATTATTGTATTGAAAAGTTGAAAAAAAGTAATTAGAGGTTCTCTCGAAGAATACCCAAACGATCGACATACTGAAAGTTGTGTTTTTTTTTGATAAATTAGTCGCGGGCTTGCCAGTGTTTATTTGGCACAGTTTTTACATTTATCTTATTAATAACTAAATAAGTGATGAATAATAATAAATAACTATGAATATAAAGTAATAATGTTGTGTTTGATATTGGGTCGACCTAGTGAAAGTAGTGTTTTTTTTAATAAATTAATCGCGGGTCTGCCAGTGTTTATTTGGCACATTTTTCACATTTATCTTATTAATAATTGAATTAGTGATAAATATTAATAAATAACTATAAATATAAAGTAATAATGTTGTGTTTGATATTAGTTCGATAACGTTTTCAGTCTACTTTTTGCAATTGTTAACAATCGTTCTTGAGGTAAATGTAAAAACTGTATTTAAACTAATATAATATCAAACATAAATAAATAATAATATAAAATAATATAAAATCAAACTTCAGAGCTTACAATTTGCTCTTATGTAACACAGCAGCATTTTTAAAGTGTGCGCACTGCAATATATTTTTATGTTTTTCATGCTTTTATGATAAATATCATCTAGCAAATTGTAAGCCCTGAAGTTTATTTATGTTTGACATTATATTAGTTTGAATACATATCATTTATAAAAAAAAATGTTTTATTTTATTTTATCAATATGCAATGCAAATGTATTTATTTTCAGAATGCTTTCATAAATATCTACTATTTATAAATTTCAGATATTTGTGTAGTACCTAGGCGACTGTGAGCCTAGGCCTCGAACAAAAAGTTGAGAGTAAGCGCCGCAAACCACTCGACTATCTCGACACATTGATACAAAGCGCAACGCGCGTAGACATAGCGCTTAGCGCGTTTTTAGCAGTTTTAATCAATTTTTATTTAATTTTTTTAATTAAACCGCTTCCCATAGGACTCTAATATTTAAAGGTGTTCGGTTTGACCATCAACCCTACAACCATGCGAAATTTCATGAAAATCCCAGAAGAGTAAACCTGATGGTTACCTTGTTAGATGCGCATGACAGACTCCGATTTTTTATCCAAGAATTCAATAGTGAAATGAAAGAAAAATTTTTATCCAAAAATTCGAATGAAATTGAAAAAAACGTGGTGCACATGTGGAAGACATTCCTTTTTCCGAAATTTAAAAATCGTATATATAAAAAATAAAATATTCAACTTGAGTGTACATGGTACAAACAACGACATGAAAAAGCATACTTAGATAAAATATGGATCGAAAATTTGAGCATAACAAACATTGAAACGTATATGGAACTAAAAAATACAAATGAAGTATTTTCGTTTCTAGTAAAGGAATAAAAACTTAACCAATTATAAAATACGCAGTCTCTTGTATGTTCAAAAATAAATCTTAAATTAAATATGTATAGCTTTAATATAGTGGCAAAATAAAAAAATGGAACTAAAATTATAAGAAACATGTTTTACTTTTATTATAGCGATAGTATGTGCTATTAGTAACTATAATTATATTATTAATGATCAATATAATTTTACATTCATTTTAAAGTTATCACATTTAATGTATTGTAGAAATGTATTCAAGCGTTTGTAGTTTTCCAATTGTAAGTTTAGTGAAAAACAAAGAAAATTTTAGTATATCTTACCAGTTTATCCTACAAGTTACATGTGTTGATCGTTGAATATTTAAAATTAGTTAAATGTAGCCTATTGCATTAAAAAATGATTATTCTCTTCAAGAATTTCTTAATATTTGCAAATATCAATACAAATTTTTAATATCGATTTCGAGTGCAAATCGATTTTACTCTATACTACTTTTTCTTAAATATCCAGGCTGCATAACATGTTTCAATTTCCTTTTTATATCAATTTAACAAACTTAGTAGATACATAAGTGATTTGGTAAAGATTGGGAAGAACTTTTACCAGAGATCAGTTAAGTCAGTCGAAGGTGCCAAGATTTTACAATCACAATTGAATTGGACAAATCAATCTTCACGACCTTGAATAATTTATATAAGTATTGAAATATCTTCGTTTGCCAATGGATTATAGCATTTTATACATGGTTACGATTTGCGTACAAATTAAAGCAATCCTCTTGATTTGAACCTTTGAGCGAATATTATTTATTGTGATGTCACTTCCTTCTTTGACTAAACTAAGGTCAGTTATACCATTTGATCCATGATTAAGAAATCCGTACAAATTAAAACTGTTTCTGATTAATTATGCATGGCGATGAAGAATCTTCAAGCTAATACTATTTATTGTGATGACACATTTTCTAAATATCTCAAAATTATTAAATGTGTAAAAATTCCTTCTGTGACTGAACTATAGATATCATTTTATTAGCATTCGGTATTGATCCTCGAAGAAAAATAATCTAATAGCCAAATAGATCCAAAATTAAATTAAAAAAATGTTGAAGTATAAAGTATGAAGTATTCATACTTTGCATCCGCTTCAAATTTGATATTTGATTAATAATGTAAATCCAGGGCGGTTTCTTCTATTTGGTTGAAAACTACTTTGAGTACTTCACAATCGTAAAGACATGAATGTCTTTGGCTGGATTGGAACTAACTTCTATTTGGATGTTTCAAATAGTTTGGCACAATAAAGCCATCAAATCATTGCCATCACAATGATCATTATAAATCAAACTTCCTTTTTCATTGTCATGTGTGATTTTTCAACAAATAGACCAAGAAAATTGTAATATAAATAAATCATAATTACTGACACTATCGAAATCAAAATTGTATATGATATACCGTGTATTATACACTAAATAATCGTGTTATGCATTTGTCTCAATCAAAGTTAATTCCTTCCATGACATGTTATATGCTCATGTTATTTTACGTAGAAGCAAACCTATGCTCCCTTCAAATATTCATATCGTCTGTCATATTGAAATAAATGAGTCATTATAGTAAATATTAATCATATTGCTCACTATTTTGTTTCACTTCCAAAAATACTTAGTTGTTCTGGTTCCAATAGATTCGCAATTTCGTTATTATATTATCGTTAGTTATTGTTGAACCTCAATAACAGTGCTTTTACTTCAATTCGGCCATTATCTCTCGTTTTATGTACGAAATAATGTTTCATTCCATTTATAATACTCCTTTACCATAATCTATTATCTTAACATTTCCTATAATTTTCTGTATTATTAATTTTATTTTCTTTTCTTAATTATTTATTTTATTTCCAAATTTGTTTTGTTAGCATTCAACAAATAAAGTTTCTTCGTGACTGCTAAATATTTTAACTAATTTTACATATTCAAACACTAAATCACACATTATTTAGTTTTATTATCATTGATTTCGAAAAAAATCACAATTCAAGAAAACTACCGACAAATTTACAATAAATTACATATACTGATACTAACGCGTTTGATTTTTTTTAGATTTATTTTCGCTTAATAAGAAACTCATGAGCAAATAAAATTATATGTAACATAGTGCACACGTAACTAAACAGCTCAATATCATTCGGACGATTTAAAAAATAATTAAAAAAATGTCACATTCTAACAATTTTCTAGATTTACTAAAACACGATTATGCTTTTTATGTAGTGGATTGGCATGCAAAACTCTACCAAATAGAAATAAAAAATTTGAAAATAAGAATATTTGAATATTCTTTAAATCCAAGATGTATAACTTGATGTTGCCTTCTACAATTCTAGTATTCTATTGATATGTTTTGGATTTTGAGTTCTCTACATGGTGCACCACTAGTACTACAACCTGGTAATACTTTAATTGCAAGTATTACCTTGATAAGATTTCCATTAAAAAATTTGTCATCAGAGTATTGTCTCACTTATCTTCAGTAGAATTTTGGACAAATAATGAAATTGTTCGCGCCAAACACGCAGCCTACATAGGATGTTATAATTTACGATAAGGAGGATAAATGTGGACATATACCTTGTTCGTGGGCTCTCAATGCCCAGAAAACAAACTATTTATGGCCAATAGATAATTCTCCATTGAAGGTTCATAAAATGATTAAGTGGTGTAAGCCCCTTCCTGATACTGTGAAATACAAAAATTGTCACGAAGAGATGTGTAGCTACATCTTCAAATTATAAACTAATAAAAGTATATGAAGCGAGGGCAGAGTTCACATCCTGTGTTGATGGTGAACAGGAGAAAAACGAACAAATAGAGGATAGCCCCAATATAGAGAAAGGTATATTATTTAATATCTTTATATCATATCATTCAACAAAACATTCATGTTAATATTTATTGCAGAAGTGATATATATATATATATATATATATATATATATATAAGTAGAGGAGAGTCCCAATATGGAGACGGGTACATTATTTAAAATTTATATATTTAAACTATTTATTAAAATCTTTTAAATTCCAATAAAAAAATTCATTCGTCTCAATATATATGTCGCAGAGGACAAGTTAGATAGTAGCATCAACACTCTATCCAAATTATCATATGAAATTAATGAAATGAAGGAAGACATAAGGGAGCTGTTGTCATATAAGAGAGATTCCGGTCACAGGTAATTATGCACAGTGAGATTTTTTTTAGTAATTTTTTTTATTTTAATAAATTTAATTCGAAATAAATTGGAGCACCCCTAAGCGACAAAGGATGTTTCTAAAATTATCAATTAGATTTACACCAGTTTCTCGCAATGGTATATGCATTTGAAAATTACAATAATATTAATTACTTTATTTTTAAAAACTGTAAACTATTGCAGAGTGTCAAACAAAAACGCAGCAATGCCTTGACACCTGGAGCCCATAAGATTTATAACACATCAAAAATTTTGATACAGGAGGTGCGAAGAATTAATAAACAAAATACAAATTTACGGGACAAATTTCAGCAGAGCATCAAATGCGCTGAAAAATTCTCTTGTATTCCAGCAACGTTAATTTTAAGGGCAAGTCATAAAATGCAAATTGAGAGAACATACAAAAAACCGAATGGAAGAAAGTTCACATTTGAAGATAAAATTCTCTCATTGACATTTTATAAAAATGTCGCCAAAGGCCTGCTATTTCTGGAGGCAAATATTTATATTGCCGAGTCTTCGAACTTTTAGAAATTTACTGTCGCATATCCTATTGCATGTTGGAATTAACGATAAGCATTTCCAATCATTAGAAGCTGGTTATTTCCATTATATATAATTTAGTTTTACCGTTAAGAATTTGATAGTTTTTTTATTGTGTATTATGTATTGTAATGTTATGAATTATGTTATTGCTGTTGTATCATATATTAAAATTGTATTTTTAAGTCCTCCTGGAGCTTCTCTGTGGGCTATATGATAAATAAAATAAATAAAATAAAATAAATAACTGCGCGTGTGCTTAGACAGAAGCTGAAATCATTAATTGACTTCATTGTTAAATATTCTGTTTTTGGTATCACACGTTGTTAGTTGTACTCGATTGAGTGGCAAAAACGTGGATTGCCTCATGTCCATTTTAATTTGACTCGAAGATAAAATCCGACCACAAAATATTGATCAAATAATATCAGCAGAAACAGCTGATCAAACAACAGATCAAAAATTATTTGATATTTTCACGAAACACATGATCCATGGCCCGTGTGGAATTTTCAACATGGAGGCGCCATGTATGGAAAATGGAAGGTGTGAGAAAAATTTTTCGAAGCTACCAACTAATGATACCATCACGGACGTTGACGGTTATCCTCTGTACCGACGCAGAGATCAAGACAATGGTGGACACACTTTTACAATAAGACTACGTAACTTTGATGAGCCAGTTGAAATAATGGTGGGTTGTAGCACACTCACCATTACTTACAAAAGCATATGAAGCTCATATTAATGTGGAACTTTGCAGCTCAGTCAAATCTATAAAATACATTTGTAAGTACGTCATTAAAGGTAATGATTTAGCAATATTTGAGCTACAAAATATTAATAAAATATTGATAATATTAATAAATAAAAATGATGAGATAACGCATTATCAAATGGGTAGATATATTAGCAGCAACAAAGCTATTTGGCATATTTTTAGTTTTCCAATTCATGAACGAAACCCTTCTGTCCAGCATCTGGCAGTTCATCTTGAGAAGGGACAACGTGCGTACTTCACAGCACGAAATTTTCAGCAAAGGGCATTTGAGGGACAAAAAACAACATTGGCAGATTTTTTTTAACTATGTAAGAAAAATAATATATTGAGGCGAGGGTCGCCTAGTGGGTAGCATGCTCGTCCCCAGGGGTACTCGGTTCAAACCCCACCGGTGGCGTAAAATTTGTACTGTCAAATTAAGAAAATCAAGTACAGAATTTGAATAGTGAGATATTGAAGTAAAAAGCAAAAAAATGAAACACGAACATTAAGAAGGAAATGAAGAAATATAGAAAAGGAGGAGTTACCTAGAATTATGACAACTGAAGTAAGTAAAAATATAACCAATTTTTCATCGGTAATACTGGTATTAAAACCGGGATCCAGGAATTTCATTTTTAAATATCGAATACCGGTATTTAGATTTTTGTACGGTATTGGGAGCCCTACATCTGAATGAGCGGTTTCAGTTGGTGAAAATATCACGACAGAAAAATCCTTTTAATGTGGTCACTATGACAAGAACAGTTTATTATAACTTTTCATTGTTATTAAAACAGAATGGTCCCTATGTAATAAAAAAATGAATAATGATCAAAAATCTTTTTTGTGGAAACCTGTACAATGGTTATGGAATGGGTGGAGGGCTGCTGATTGTATATTAATGAACCTCGAAAAATAAAGGCAGTCAGTGAGTTCAAAACCTCTTCAAATCCCAAAGAAATTAAAATATTCTTAGGTTTATCAGGTTACTATAAAAAGTTCATAAAAGATTTTTCAAAAATAACAAATCCATTCACAAAATTACTAAAGAAAAATTCAAAATTTATTTGGTCCAAAATTATATTTAATACTTTGAGGGAAAAATTAATAAATCCACTAATTTTACAATATCCAAATTTTGGTAGGAATTTTTCAATAACAACAGATGCTAGTGGCGTAGCCATAGGTGTAGTTTTATCTCAAAATGTAAATAGTTGGGATCTTCCAATTTCGTACGTATCCAGAACCTTAAATAAAAGTGAATTAAATTACTCTACAATGGATAAGCAATTATTACCAATCGTATGGGAAATCCCTTTAAATTATTTACTGATCACATGCCTTTATTTATATAATTGTAAAAACCGAATTCTCGACAAGTGCGTAGGAGACTAAAATTGAAGTAATTTGAATTTAAAATTATCTATAAAGCTGGGATAACAAATACAAATGCAGACAGTTTATCTAGATCTTCTTTTGAATTGCAAAATAGTGCCAAAGACATTCAGGAAGATACAAAAAACATTCAGGAAAATGCAAAATTTTCATATTTAACCGCTAAACTAACCGATAATTTTCAAACATTTTTATATACTGCAAACAGATAGATTATTTTAAATACAAATATAGTAGAAAACAATAATAATTTTATTTCTTCAATAACTAAAAGTACTGTTCGCGCCAGAATCTTCTTAGAAGTTGATATTGGTAATAATCAGACAACCCCTTTTCTCTGGCAAACCGCAAAGATTTGGACGTAATAGCTGATCTGACGTGTGAACAGTCTCTCGCTGTCTGGCTTGTCACGTAGGCCATTTTCATTTGTGTTCCGTATGAGTTTTGTTAAATTTTCCGAGTGTTCGATGTAGCTTGTGTGAATAAATACGTTATTAATTTCATCCAGTGTTTCTTATTGTGCTTCTATAGTCAAATCCTACCTCAGTATCCATTCCTTATAGCGATCTGAGAGTTCCGAACTTGAAGCCGCCATCCGACTGGAGTAGCCGAGCACGTAGAGAACGTCGAATATTTTATTTAATATATTCAATTATATCAAATCCTTAAAATAGCTATTGAGTCAAATTCAATTAGCTATTCCGAAGGGGTCTAACCAACCCCCATCCGTAACAAGTACAACCAGCATATTGTCTTAAAAAATTATATTATTTTGATCAGCAATATATGCAAAAAAAAACTAAAAATCAAAATATTTTAATATTTGTATCAAAATCTTCAAATACATCAGAAAAATGCAAACATTGATTGATCTTTGTAAACATGAAACAAAAAAAAACTTTATAGATATCCAAACATCAACTAATCATATTACATATTCTATATTTAACAATGAAGTTTTACAGCCTAAATTACAAGATTTTTTTTATTGCAATTTAAAAAATATTTGTTACGAGTAAAATATAAAATATTTGGCAATTCCTAATCCGCCAGTTCAATTCGTGATTTTGACGAGTGAACACCTAGTAGAAGTAGACTATTACGTACGTGATATTTAATAACACGGCAAATGCTGTTGTTCGAGCAAATAATAGTGGAGCGTTTCAAAAGTGTAAATACGCTTCTTTTTCTCTTTAAAAGTGCATATGTGGCTAAAAGAAATAATAGAAAGTGTGTTCGAAAATGTGTCTAGTATACACGGAATTTCAATGGAATATAAAATATTAAACGTAAAATTTAATAAGGAAGATATTGTAAAGAAAATAAAAGAAAAATACGAAAAAAATCTGAAATTTAAATCGGAAGATAATAAAATTTACAAAATTGAAGTAAGCGAGCCAAGTAAACCGGCTCAGTGGATCAAGTTACTTAATTTTCAATGGGAAATCTCGGAAGAGTATATATATAATATTATGTCAGAATATGGAAAAATATTAAAATATCAAGAAGATATGTGGGCCGGGTGAGGGAATAATTCCATGTTTAACTGGCAACAGAACAATACTCATGGAAATAAAAAAGAATCACCAAGCAGAATTAAGATTAATGGTAAAATTACCACAATTATAATTAAAGGTCAACCCAGAAAATGCTTCAATTGTAGAGCTGAAACCACTTAAAAATCAACTGCGCGGAGCCTTCCAAAATAGATCAAAGAATGAAGATTGTAATAGGAAAAGAACCGATTGGATACCATACGGAAAATTTATACACAACAGAACATAGATTTCAAGAACAAATTACGAAAAAAGAAACCGAAAAGATAGTAATGGAAAAAAATGATAGTAAAGAACATTCTAAAATAAATACAGAAAAGAAAATGACAATAATAAATAAAACTTTATACGAAAAAAAAAATACGGAAGAAGCACAAAATATGAAAGAAATTGAGAAGACGCCAATTAAATTTAAACGAACTAAAATAACAACACCAAACACAGCAGAAGTTATGAAGAAAGTTGTTGACAAAATATCCATGGAAACTGATTCGAGTCTTATAGATTTTCTCGAAGAAGAAGATGAAATTATGATAGATGACTCGGTTAAATATAACAAAGAATATGGTGAAAATCCAGTCCATGAAAACGCCTTCAAATTGAAAAAATTTAAAACATAAACCACTACAATGACTGATGACAAAATTAGAAATATTGCGACAATAAATGTAAATAGAATGAGAAGTTTGACGACAAAAACACTTTTGAGAAAATTTATAATAGACAACGATTTAGATATTATTTTTTTGCAGGAAGTTAATGAAATTGATTTAAGTTTTTTTTAAGCCATATCAAAACATAATTAATATAAATGAAAATCAAAGAGGCACAGCAATTTTAACTAGATTTGGATTAACAGTTAAAAACATTAAGATGCATGAAAATTCAAGATTATTAGGGGCAAATATTGATGGGATTAATTTTCTAAATGTATATGCACATGCAGGAAATGGAAAACGTGCACAGAGGGAAAGATTATTTGAAATAGACATGACTAGTGTAATAGGCAGTAATAATACAAGTTTAGTTTTAGCAGGAGATTTTAATTGCGTAACTGATGCCAAAGATCAAAAAGGTAAAGGAAATTTTAGCGGTGCTTTAAAGAGAGTAGTGACACAACTAAAATTAGAAGACGTTTGGGAAAATACAAATAAAAATAAGGTCGAGTATACTTTTATTAGAGGAAATTCGGGTTCAAGAATAGATCGTTTTTATGCTGATGAAGTTTAAATAAAAATATCGTTGATTGCAAAATAGTCCCAATTGTATTCTCAGATCATAACGCATAATAGGTCTTATTTTAACATAGGTTAGGTTTGCTTACTAGCTTACTACTTACTAGTCATTTTATATCAATTAAGTATTTCTTATTTCAAATAGGTTTAGCTTTTTCTTCTAAATAGGTTGGGCTCACCTTCCAGATAGGTTTTTTTGCATATATAGTTATAGGAATAGATAGTTTTTTTGCATATATACATCGTTGTAAAGATATGTAGTTATTATAAAGGATATGTAGTTTTTATATTGTTTACACTTATAGGGATAGGTAAATTTTAAGTTTTCAATATGAGTAGCAAAACCATCTGTTCACGTTGCTTTAAGCAATTCAACTGTAGTAGCTCCTTATATCGCCATGTTCGCGAGGTTCATGGCGAACAAAGCATTCAATATAAAACTACATTTGAATGTAGTTTTTGCAAAAAAAAACTACATACTAAATTTTCTTTGAATATACATATTAATAAGTTTCATAGCTCCATTCCCTGTGATCCTTCCGTAAATATTGTTTCTGATTCCCAATCATCCTTTTCAGTTGCCAAATGCCTTACATATCCAAATACCTCCCACTACACCCACCCCTGAATTCACATCTTACGATATCTTTTTTAATAATTTCAGTATAAATCCTCATACATCTCTAGCATTTCATTCCTACGCAGCCTCTAATTCACCAACACCATCCACAACTTCCGATTCTCCTACTATCACTAGCATTTGCCAACCATCTACGTCATCACAATCTTCATATTCTCCCATTACTTCTATAATCAGACAATCTTCAGTTCCCAATTGCACTAATATTTCTAGCGTCCGGGCCATTCCCGAACCTCTTTCCCCACAAACTTCTGCATCATTTACTGCTTTTTCCACTTTGCCTGTCTCTCCTAGATCATCATCCCCATTTATACGAGCCTCTCCCGGCACTTCATTTGTAGGTACTCCTAGAACGCAAAGGATAATATGCCCAGTGTGCAAAAAAAGATTCACAATATATAATACATTGCGCGATCACATGGAGTTCGACCACGGGATTGAAATAAAATATGAAGGACTCAATTTTCTTCACTAAATGGTTTGTAAATTTTTAATTACTGATATTATCAAAGCAATTCTGTATAATTTTATATATTATTTTCATTCTTTTTTGTAGATTTTTATACATGGAAAAGCAAAATAGAACAGCAGGATTTATCTCACTGTGTAAAAGACAGCGCAGGACGCGAGATGAAAGACGGAAGTAAAATTAATTATTATAATTGCAATAGGTCATACGCCTCTCGAGAATACACAGGCAGGTTTTTCAAACATAGAAAGATTTGAGTAGCATGCCCTTCCCGGATGATATCCACAATATATAATGAAGGTCGCGTGGTTATTGATTATTGGAAGACTCACTTGGGCCATGAACACCTGGCTAAATTTATTCCAATAGATTTGCTGAGGGACATCAAAGGTATATTTATTGATCATATAATAAAATAGTAATGAATTTGACATATTTATAAAATCAATATCTCAAACTAATATAATATTTGCAGAAAAAATTATAGCTGGAGTTAACGATGACGTGATTATCACCTCAATACATGAAGCCTCCTATCATAAAATATTACCACAGATCTTTAATATCGAAGAAAGAATTGTGGAATCTGAAGAAAAAGGTTTTACCCTCATATACGCCAAAATGTAAAGATGATAAAGTCAGTGTTAAAATGTGGTTGGAGGAAATAAGAACAGATAATAGATTCAAGATTATATTTCATAAAGAAGTTGGACCAGGCACAGCTAGTAATGGACTTCGAGATGAGGATTACATTTTAGTAATAATGACTAAAATGCAGTCTAGAATGTTAAAGGACTTCGGTAGCGATAGAGTTTGCATTGATGCTACTCATGGTACCAATGGATATGACTACATACTTTACTTGTAGTAGATGAATTTGGAAGCGGAATTCCAGTAGCACTTTGTTTTTCAAAGAGACAAGATGAAGTTATATGCAAAATATATTTTCAACAAATTGCCAATGAGGTAGGCATAATTAGATGACGCTCCAGCTTATTCTAATGCATGGTCAGATGTCATGGGTGAGCCACAGCATAAACTTTTATGCTCCTGGCATGTGTCCAGGAGCTGGAAGAGAACAGCATCAAATTAGGAATTAACACGAATATGTTTTTGGAAAGTTTTCATAATCAGATAAGAAGTCTGGGTTTTTAAGAGAAAGTGCTCGAGAAGGATGGATAAGGCCATTCAAATGGTGTTACGCTTGAAATGGATTCTTTTCGACAAAGGACGCGAAGATTGAATGAAATGTCACTATCGACAAGGCAAAGAGATATAAGAATAAGCCACATGAGAAGTGTAGTAATTTTGCCTGACATATTATATAAACCAGTTTGAATACGCAATGGAATGTATTAGCAACAGATGTTACTGCGGCACCATATGTGGTTCTTAAAAAAAATCAAACTTGTAATACTACTTGCATGAGATGTGAACCATGCAAGATTTGTTTTCATACATACATGTGCAGTTGTAGAGAGTATATGATTCAATCAAACATTTGTAAGCACATCCACGCATGCGTGAGAGTTTTTCTTTCATTCAAAGATGTGAAGATTTTAGAAGTTTAGAGGGATTACAAATAAGTACACAAACAAGCACAGAACATAATAAAGAGGCTTGCTATGCTGTAATAAAACTTGCAGGACAAGAACTTATGAATTTAATAGAAAATGAACAATGTGGTAACCATGAAATATTTATGAATAGAATTTTGTTATGCGCCGACACTCTTACCTATTTACCGTCGCATTTATGCCTCTATGTGTATACTATCACATTTATTACTCTATGGACTCTACATCTCTCGAGTTCCACCTTACATTCTATGGACTCTATATTTCCGGCTAGACACAGGACCTCAATGTTTATTACAAGCTCACATTTCTCTCTCTGGACTCGAAAAGTAACACATAACCTTATGATACCTTTAATGAAGTTCTGTATAATAATATCTATATTCTGTAATAAATCTATAAAAGTTGTGTTGTGTTTTGAAATACTAAAATTACCTACATCGCTGAAGGCAAATATTTAACAATTTGTTCATTTGTTCAACAAATGAAAGCATCATTGCAAGATAATTCTAGAGAATGTGCGAATAAAAGTATGGAGTGCCAAAGAGGAAAGAATAAGGCCACTTAATTTGTTATTAAAATTATATTATATAATTGGTTTATATAATTGGTTTGAATCCTATTTGAGAGGTAAAAAACTATGCGTGAAATTAATTGACTCCGTATCAGATAAATGTACGGTCTCTTCAGGAGTGCCGCAAGGATCTCATCTTACACCATTGCTATTTTGTATATTTGGGAATGACATTGGCAATGGTTTCTCAACTGAGTTTTCTTTATTTGCGGATGACTCTAAAATATACAGAGGCATAAGGAACAAAGGTGATTTGTCTGCACTCCAGGAAGACTTAAATCGATTATCTAGATGGTATGAAATAAATAAATTTAAATTGAATGTGAGTAAATGCGCAGTTATTAAATTTTGTCGCGGCAGTGAAAGCTACTCTAATTATCGATACTTCATAGCAGAAGAAGTACTTCCGCAGGTGGATGGTGATTTGGGAGTATATATAGATAGAAAGCTAGCATTCGATGGTCACTTGAACAATATTGTGTCAAGGGCAAATTGTATACTCGGTGGTCTGCTCAGAAACAGTGGAGATTTCCAAAATGATGATACCCTGAGTGTACTATTTGATACCTTAGTTAGACCAATATTAGAGTATGGGTGTGTAATTTGGGACCCGATTTACCAATATCAGATTGACAGAATTGAATCTGTCCAGAAAAAATTTGTCAATCATGTAAGATTCCGCAGATACAAGAGCAATTCAGCACATTCAGTTAAGTCAGTCCCAAATGTACAACCATCTTAACATTACCCCACTCGATTCTAGAAGAATATACCTCACCTTCTGTTATGGAGTAAATATTGTGGAAGGTAGGTACTTTATATGCCCTGAACTTCTCGAACGCATCAAATTTGTCATATGAAATGTTAAGTTACGTAACAACTGAACTTTGGAAATACCTACAGTTAAAACCGAATTTGTTTCACACGCACCAATGTTCAGAATATCAAAAATAATAAATGAATTTGCTCTGAGATTGATATCTTTGGTCTGTCTGACAAATATAAAAAATCAAGCCAGAAAAATTATCCTTAAAAGTCTGTCTTAAGTAGTGATTTATAGTTTATTAAATGTTTAATTTTATTAGTTTTTATTTAATGTTATATATTTGTAGTTTATATTAAGTGTTATGTATATATACAAAGCTATCTATGAACTCTTAATACTCTAATTTTCTCACATATTACCTCTTTAGTTTAGAATTTGTAGACTTCAAAATGTAACAATATTGTACTATTGCTGTTGAAAAAAAAACATAAATAAATAATAAGTGAAGTTTTTGTCAATTTTAAGGGGATAAACAGTTGCCATACAGTAAAAATGATGGTGATTCTATATGAAAAAAATTAAACAGATTGAAAACAAGTAATATACATAAAATAAAAAAGAAGTATTTAATCTTTTTTGTCTTTTCCATGACAAATTAATATTAAAATTAACCATTTAAATTATATCTATAGCAGGATGGAAAGTGTCGAATAACAATCATATTTGTTGGCAATAGCAAAATATGTACATCGTAAATTAACTGCTGAATTCATATTAAAACAGACAACAATTACTGACAGAAATTAGTAAATTAAGATGCATATTTCATTAACTTGCAGAATACAGGTTTAATAGTAGATCAAATGGCTAAGATTTAAATCATGTACTACGAATAACATGTGCCTTAAAGTGTTTCGTGAACATTTCATCATACTAATCAGGAATATATCCATTGCAATAAAAAACATGCAGGTACTTACATCCACAAACGTTATTAAATATAAGATGGTTTTGTACAATAAAACATTCACATGGGCCTCCAACATGTAGAATAGGGTTTCCTCACCGGCATCTGAAATTATAAAATACTATAGTAATTCATATAGATATAAAAATATTATTTTAATATAACTATAAAAAGAGGTAAATAAATAACGAAAGAAAATATTTGGAATTGTAGCATAAGTTTTAGCCATAACCTATCCTTTGAAACGATATCCACAAACAACAAGTTGCCTACGCTCTTATTAATCACAGATACGACGAACATTAGGTTTAAAATTAAATCAAAACAACAAATTCACAGCAATAAATATAAGTATAAATATAAAAACGAACGTTATTAACGAATATTTCTCATACCAAATCAATGCAAAAGTGAAATAAGATGCTGTCAAAGTTCTTTGCTTTTGTCATGTACTAAATAAATAAGCAAAATTATCAAGCCGTCAAAGTACTAACCAAAAGCTTGCAAATAATGTTATCGCCAATGTAGATCATTAATTATCCACCAAATCACTGAATTGAAACAAAATCGGACTGAAAATCAGAACCATATAAACTACTCTTCTTTTATCTATGATCACAACACACTTGTTGAATCTAATGCGAGATTCTAAAACCATCAACGACATATGTCCATAGAAAACGAATGCTAATAACAGTAGAGCGAACAGCAAACGTAAGGGTGTCGGCACACCTGTCAATAACGAGAGAGCGCAGCGGCGCTACGACGGTAATCGACGAGATTAACAGTTCCAAAAAAATTTTATTACAAAATAGCTGACCCGGCAACGTTGTTTTGCTAAGTATTTCTAAACAATTTCTAGAGAATCAAGAAAATTAATGCTTTATTTTAAGTATATAAGGATGTGTAGTGTATAATCATAGATAAGGTGTATAATTAAAGGCTACTTGTTCAATATTATATAATTTATATTAACATTATTCGTTTGCCTATATTTTGTTAATACAATCACACTGGAAGTTTTATATACTCTCTAGGAAAAACATATACAACTATCGATCATTATCATTAACGAAGATGGAACCAGTGGTTAATAGTGGTAACTATTAAAATGATCAAAATTCGCATAGTTATAAATTTTTATTAATGTTATTATTTAAACATTTATTTTATAATCTTAAAATAATTAATTTGATGATTTAATCGCTAGCATTCGACAAAGGTAATGAAAAGCATACAACACCTAAATTTTGTAATATCGGAAATCAAATAATAATAATTAATTATGTGTTTTAAAATAAGAAACGCTATTAATACATTTTATTTGAACGTAGATTTTAAATGAATGGCATAGCAATCGGTTTGGCCAGAGTCTCTGCAAACACTTTGCAAATTATAAAAGAAATTCAATTATGTGATCATTATTAAGAATTTATAATTGCAAAGATATTTTAAGAATAAATATATTCATACTTCTACGTTTAACCAAATAAGACTAGCAAATTTTAACCTGAACTATTTTTTGTAAGGGTATTCGTCCCGTATTCTGATTCGATTTGACTATTGCCAGGCGATGCAGTCCGTCGTCTGCATGTCTTTCACACTTCGGGTGCAAAATGATCGTCGTCTGCATTTCATTTACACTTTCAAGAAACACCAACTATCTGATGCTATTATAATCACTATATTTTATTATAATAAACTAATCTTAATATCAAACGTCGCCTTTTACTTAAATAATCACCGATCACACCAGTAGTTCACATTACAGAACAAATATTTAAAAGTGTAGTGGTTAAGAGAAGTAAAACGACAGTCAACCAGTTAGACGTCGCCGTAATTTTAAACTTCGCGCCCTAACAATTATAATAATAGAAGTAGAAAGATCGTAATGTATGCAAAATGTTTTCAGAAAAAAACTATATATTGAACAAATTCTTTGCAGTTTTATTATGTGTTTGTGGTGTCAATTATAAATCAACATTTAAACATGTATATTATACTTATAATTAATAAATTGCATAGATTTCTTTACCTGATTTTTTCTATTCATAAATTAAGCTTGGGAAAAAATCAAACGATTTTTCAAAGAATCTATTTATAATCTGCAGAAATTTCAAGTAAATCTGTCCCGTTGAAAAGAAGAAGAAGAAGTTGAAAAAATCGAGTTTCGATAAAAACATGTTTAAAGTTTTGCGGAGAATAAAACAGAGGAAATTTATCACATATATTCTTGAAGAATTAAACTTTGTGAATATCAGAATAGAACATTGATTTCTTAAAACTTTTAGACTTAAATACCCTCTTGGTGAATATTTATTTGAGTTACACAATTTATTTTATTTAAATTTCAAGTATGAATTTCAATAACAAGTAATTTTCTAGATTCCAATGCATATAGCTTGAAAATATTTGTTAACAACCGCATATTATAAGTCAATAGACAAAATAAAATAAAATTAAGTTTCATTCTTTTTATTTCCCTGAATGAGAGGTTTATTTTCTCCAGAATGTCCAGTTAGCTAATTTTGCCCAAATAATTACCAGAGAAAGAAAAATATAGTCCATGTATGTTCAAAAATCTTAAGCCCGTTTGAAAATTGTAAAACTATTTAAAAGATATTGATTGGAAATCGTGCTAATAAATTTTTGATAAAAATTGGCCAGACCGTTTCTTTGTATTAAAATACCAATGATTTTGTGATGATAGTGATCATGATTTTGAAAAACATACTAAAATATTACGGCCATACGTCAATTGTATAATTATAAAATTTTACAGTTAGATATTTGTGAAAAGTCGCTTTGGTGTTGTGATGAGTCAAAGTTTAAGTTTCATAGAATTATTGTTAAAAATGGCTGAACTGCTTACAAATATTTAAAAGCCATATGATGAAACTCGATAAAGAGATGCTTTGATTGGGTTCGCAAAACAATCGACCAAGCCGTTTCTTTGAAATTAGGAAAAACTTGCAAAATGTTTCGTCTACGTTTTCGCAAAAAATCTTGAACTGATTTTGGAAATTAAAAAGCCGTCCAAAAGATTAGTTTTGAGAATGGTACTAATTAGTCATTCAGTTTTTTTGTGATCATTTTTTTTTAAAAAATAATGAAATTGAAGACGATGATAAGTTTTACCAATAGAGCATCCTAAAATATTAATTTAAAAAAAATTATTAAATATTTAATGAATTCATTAGAATTAGGACTAATGAGCTCCACTTTTAAGGCATACAAGCACGTGTTTGTATTCTTAGTTTTTTCTTAAAAGTAAAAATAAACTGCCACACCTTTCTTTTGGATTAGTTTAAATACAATTTAAATATTTTAATCATATTATTAATTAAATGAAATGGTTTCAAATTATGAAAAAACTGCACAAATATTTATATTTATAATATGTATCGTTGGATAAAATGTCTATGTCTATTAATAAATTAGTAAAGTAGTAAATATTTTAATAGAATGGGACTAATAAAGTGGTTCATCTATACCAATATGTAATGCTAACATTATTATAACTAGAAAAAACTGATTCTATCCGAGTTTTTAAGTGCATTGCAATGATATATTGTAAAAATTTGTAAAATTAAGAACATACTCACATAATTATAGCTCAAGGTGATAGATCGTCTTTTTATCTTTCACTATTGAACGCATGCTCTTATTATTAATATATCATTATATTATCTTATTATGCTATTATATTTTTATAATACTCTTATTTTTTATTCTAATTCTATTACCTTGAAAGTTAAATTAAGAATGATACGAATATAATTATTACTTACTGTGATTGATCTTTTTTCTAATCTTTAACTATTTTACTCCTTTACCATGCTCTTCTCCTTATTATTTTATTTAATTATACTATTATATACTCATTATATTCTTATTTTCCTATAAATTTATATTTCATATTTAATTTATTATTCTATTATTATAATTATTTTATTCTATTTCTTATTTCTTAATCATATTATTATATCTTTTCTAATTATCGCAAAGGGACTTGTCCTGCAGTAAGACTCAATGACACAGTTGTGGAACAAACTCATACAGTCAAATATTTAGGCTTACACCTGAATAAAAGACTAACTTGTAAAGAGAACATTAAGAGAAAGAAGAAGCAGCTTGAAGAGGCAAGGATAAGATATTATTGCCTCTTCGGTAGAAAATCAAAACTGGACACACATAATTAAATTACCTACCTATATAAAGTCATACTTCCAACTCATACGCTTTAATAATTCAAAGATTCCAAAATAAAGTATTAAAAGAAATTTTGAAAACACCAAAGAATGTTCCAAAATCGGTTAATACACAAGCACTAAGCTCAGTCAAGGATGGA
The DNA here is from genome assembly GCF_003426905.1 of Ctenocephalides felis. NCBI lineage: Eukaryota > Metazoa > Arthropoda > Insecta > Siphonaptera > Pulicidae > Ctenocephalides > Ctenocephalides felis. The sequence continues at coordinate 24,661 of NW_020538333.1, forward strand.
ATAATTGCTTTTTCACTTAAATATTAAAATCGTACACTTGCTCGCTAAAAAACTTCACAACAACTCCACCAGGACCAGGTTGAAAAGAAAATTTCTTCTGCATTAATCAACAATAAATAAGATCTTCAACAATCACTGGCAATGGTCAGATGATTTGTATTTTTCTAATGCCTACTGTTTTCTATCAATTTTTTTACTAATTTTATATCAAATATTCTACTCGTCCGTTTCGAGGCAGTTGTAAAAATAACTAGTTGGTTTGGTATTTAGCCTTGAGGCAAGTTACATGAACTTCCCGATATATTTAAATAATCGACTTAATCAATAAAAAATAAATTAATTTATGAGTCATTAAAAGTATTCCGAGTGAATTTATTACACATAATTGAAAACGAACGAACACTTTGACTCGGAGTATTTTCTAAAAGCAAATTTTCAAAAATCAATAATTTTTATAATTGAACCAGTTTTCAGGACTTTAATGGTTTATTATGTTCAAGACCAAGTACTCTAACATTATACCAAGTAAATAGTCTAATTTTATTTTTGACAAATTTCAAAAGAGCTACTCATTTTCTCAAACTTTGATGAATTTTTAAAATCAAACGATTTGTCGTAAGGCCGTAATATTTCAGTAAGTTCTATAAGACCATGGTATATATCGCTAAAAAAATTCCATAAAAATCGGCTTAAATTTTTTTTCAACAGTCAATTACAGGAAAACGGCTCGGTAGATTTTCACCTAAAACTGATCAGTATCATTCCCAACTAATATCTTTCGAACAGTTTTTGATTTTTTAAAGAATTTGATTGGCTTCTGCGTAAAAAGTCTAAGCTCGCTGTTGAAAATAAGTTGCTGCTATATAAATCAATTATCAAACCAATCTGGACTTACGGAATTGAGCTCTGGGGATGTGCTTACAAATCTAATATAGCTATAATGCAGAGAACTCAGTCAAAAATTTTACGTACAATTCTTAATTCTCCATGGTACGTAACAAATGAACCATTCACAGCGACCTCAAGATGAAAATGGTGCATTTAACTTTCCAAGAATTCAATGAAAAATACAAACGCAAACTGGACTCACATTCGAACCTCTCTATAGTTGAAATTACTAAACCTTATGGTATAAGAAGATTGAAACGACAATGGCCTTTAGACTTAGTCTTAGATTAGGTCTAATATAATATTATTATAGCAATTGTTAAACTGAGAAGATCTCATTGGAGCTCTTCTTAGGCTTCGCTTTTACATTGTCATTTTAGCTCATAGGAATCTTAATGTATTTCTTATTGCTAAATAAAATGAGTTTAAAAAAAAAAAAAAAAATCTGTTCACACACACATACTTTTTCCAAATTTGATCTCATTCGATTCAGAATGGCTTGAAACGTCGAGAAAACATAAAATTAGCGATTCGGATTTTTTGATGAAAACATAAACTTCTCCTTCGGGAAGTTAATTATCTAATAAAAAACAACTATATCCAATTTTATCTATGCTTAGGTTTTTGGGTTTTATCATTACGATTGTCGTACGTAGCGACAATCGTAACCTAGTGGTAGTGTGCCGATGCCCTTACATTTGCTCCCCAAGTTACTTCGTTATTCTTCGTTAACCGTAATTTATGTCATTCGGTGCTTCGGATGTGTTTCAACATGTCTGTTTTGGGTATTATATTGCCTAGAGTTTTGGAAATTCTATTTTGTTTATGTTCAGTGTTTTAATGGACGATGAATGACCTTAATTGGCGATATAATTATTTACAGGCTTATGGTTAGTATTTTAATGAATTAATCATTAAGCTTATTAGATTAATTTCGTGAATAAAGCTCATAACTTTGACAGCATTTTATTCTGCATTTGCTTGTGAATTTCGTATTTATTTTTGTGCCATGCTATTAATTTAATTTTAAACTTAGTTTGTCTTATTTATGATTGTTAAGTGAGTATGTACTTCGTTGTTCTACGATATTGTTTCAATTTCAGGGTGAGGTTATGACAAAGCACATGCTAAATATATTTTAACAATTTCTTTTATGGGCATTTCATCTTTTCTTTCTTTTTAATTCCATTTAAAATGGAAATCGTTTTTAATACTATTTAAAATGGGAATCCAAACAATAGTTGTTTGGAAAGTAGCTTCGTTGTTTTACCACATATTTAATTGTATTTTTTTTTAAACTAACATCATACCTGAGCCCTATAATTATTATATGATTTGAAACTTGTTAAGGTTGTATTAAGGTATGTGAAAAATGCTGATCAATTATGCACAGTTGTTGTTGGATGCTGTCTCTGTAAATATGGAAACAATTAGCTGCATTGTCTACATATTTTACTGTTTAACTGTAAAAAACATTACAAATGATAAAAATTATCAAATTCAATTGTTCATGACCACTCGAAAGGTCTAGGATTTTATCAAAGCTCAATGTATCAGTTTCCCAGGTTCTCATAGAGAGAAACCTGTGTCGTCGCATTAATATCTGCGATTCACTTCTGAAACGTCCTGAAAATGATTGGTTTTTGAAAAAAATTACCACTAGGAATGAAAAATGTTTGAGATTTTAAGTCATGTCTGTTTCCAGTTATTTCAAGATAGCATAACGGTTAATTCAGATGCCTTCTGTGATCAGCTGAATAAACTATGGGATATACTTCATGGAAAATGAACTATATGATATGACTTCAACTTCTATACCGTGAATGGTACACAATGCCACACCCACCGTATTCTCCAGACATGTCATAATCGGACTATTATTTGTTTCTGTTACTAAAATAATTATTAGACTGTAAAACCTTTGCTTCAAATGAGGGAGTCCAGAAGCATCTTTATCAGTTTTTTGTTAATAACAACCAAAAAATTTGATCACGGAATTACACTACTTCTAGAAATTTGAATGAAGATGTCTGAGTTAAATGGCCAATACATAAGTTAATACAGTATTTCTTTATTACACAAAAATGACTTGTTAAAAAATCTATAAAAACTGAAACTACTTTTGGAACAACCTAATATCTTTATTTTTTATATGAAATATTATAATAGTTTTTATTTTTAGGTGTCGGTGAAGAAATGCTATTCAACATGATGAATGTTTTACATAACAAAATTATCCTCTATTTAGGAGCTATTTGAGGTAACTGGGGTAAGAGATCATATTAAGTAAGTGTTTGCATGTTTTTTATAACAGAGTTAATTTGATCGCAATAATTAAATATGTTGTAATTTATGAAACATTTTAAGACACATTTTATCTCTAGTTGGCAAAAAATATTGATTTGCTTTCTCCAATATTAATTAATTCACCTTGATGATCTGATATCATTTTATTAATTTATATATTTTCTATCTTAAATGGTTTTGTTTACTTATTACTGTTCAGTTTAACACATTGTTGACCAACCATTTTATTGATAATTTCTCATGTCACTGAGTATTGTTTTGTAATTGGATGTGGAAGTAAAATAATTAAAACAAATTTCATTACTAGATTTACCAGCCATTTTGTCTCTTTTTTTTTAATACCAGTCAAAATGACTGGTCAGAAAGGAAACATGTTTATTGTGACATTAAGTTGAACAAAACTGATTACAGTAGTTAAGTAAACTTATAGATATCATCGAATAATAAAACACTTGATATTTTATAGATTTTATAGATATTTTGTGATGCAATAATTAATCAAGTTTTTGGTATCTTTCTCTTGTTTGTGCATAAAATTCCAGCTAGATTTAAGTTTGAATGCTAGAAGCATTCTTATAAAAAAAATTATCAAGTGTAAAAGTTTTACCCTTCATAGTATATGATTCGAGAAGTTTCATTTGATTAATTTGCTAACAGGGGTTGATGCATTTTGGGCTTAAACTTTTCCTAAATAAGGGCAGCCATTTACCCCATGTTTTGTCTCTACATCAGATGCCAATGAGAATTTTATACAAAATTTATAATGTTTATTTGGCATATACTAGGTAAATCTGCATAAGACCTTTATTGGAAAAATTTGTGATATATAATGTGAGTATTATAAATAGTATTACAATTACCTATGTGTAATGGTACACAAATTTTTTTTACAAAAGTTTTGCTGGTCTTATAAGCAATAACAACAGCTATGTTACTTATTTATTTATTATTAATTTTATTACAAAAAACAATTATAATTACCCATGATATAAGAATATAATTAACCATGTATAATATAACAATACATTTTTCTTTTTTTTTAATTTTAATATATATTATAACTATTAAATAATATCTAGCAATAATGATAAATAATAACATACATTTAAATAAATAAGAGTACAAAGGATAGAATTTACATTAAAATAATATCCGCAGTATGATATATAACAATGCATAACATTAAATAAAATGTTATCTAATTATTAACTGTAACACTAAATTATATTTCATGGAAGTAACATAATTGTGAAGAAGTATCAAGATTAACTTGTGCCGATGGTAATTAGTTGTTTTATTGGTGTATTATGAACATCGGTATCTTTATTGAATTCAAGTTAGAGGACATTAGTACTATAGATGAATTTAACAGAGGAATAGGATACCTGTAAAATATTTGAGATTTTGAAGAGAATTTATAAATTTGAGAGTTTATATAGAAACAAACTGTTAGTATATCAGTAAAACGACGCGTGGTAAGATATGATATGCTGAATTCATTTAGTAATATATTGTGGCCAAAGTTATGCTCGGATTAAATTTTGTGTGTTCTGAAATGTAGATATTCTAGTAATTATTGTTGAACCTTCTCTAGCGCATCGGAGTTATTACTAAGCTGAGGGTACCAAATAATCGATTGATCGAAGTTTGGAACATACTAATGCAAAGTACATGCTAATTAGTGACTGATTTGTTTTAAATTTGTTACAGTTGCCTAACATCATTCTGCTAACACATTTATGTGCATTGTTTTTACACACATCTTTATTGATATTAATCACAAAGATTTATTATAATTGTATTCCGAATTAAAAACTAAATTCAAAAATTAAATTTTATTTTATAATTCTGAAGATATTAGTTCGATAAGTTCTGTTTCAAAATTGTCTACATTCATCCACTCAAAATTGAAAAATCAAATGGTGTCATTGATGGATCTAATTATGAGAAAGATATATCTATTATGAGGAAGGACAATATAGGCACATAAACTTCAAAGTCTTTGCATCTTCTGGAAAATCCATTTTTAAGTGCTTCAACACAGGTTTTAAGTTTATCTTTGTCTATGGGTCGATTTATTTGCAAGTGATTTAACATTTGGAAGTATATGTAGGTACTAGTATTAATATCAAATAAAAATATGTCAATTTCGAAGACCAACATTCAAAAAGTTCGAGCACAGTTTGGCGTTTTCCTTGCAATCTTAAGTATAGTTCATTGGGATGTTTAGTCATATCAGTCAGAAACATCGATTTGCATAACCATTCTTCATCGTTAAATTCGGGGTAATGTTGTTCTATTCATTAAGAAGAATTTTAATGTGTGGAAGACATGACACAGGCTTATTCAAGACATTGCCTCGACTAACATGGCTTATATGCCGACATAAAGGGAGGTCAACTTTCCATTTCTTCTAAAAGTGATTTAAATTGCCTGTGTGTCAATTGGAGGAGGTCAACTATTTTAACAATACAGTGTTCATTACAGGAATGAAGCTCTGACGAAATTTTGGCGACAAAACATTCCTAATGTATTATACAATGGAAGTTCAATGTTTTATGTACGTTCGTAAAAAATTACAAATTTTAATTATTCTATCAGCTTCTAAATATACATTGCAATGTGTTTGATATAGCCTAAGGTTTTGTGGTTAATATTATTGACTGCTGACTGTTTAAAAGGTTTGATAGATAATTGTTTTTCACAGTGAAACAATTCAAATACCAGGAACCGATAATCGAGGAACTTTATCGGGAAACTGTAATAAGTCTAAATTTTTATTATTGGAAAGCTACCATTCATGACAAGTTACTATATCCCAATTTTCTACAGGCTGTCCTAATGCTTCTAAACACCTTGAATTTTTATTCACTCTTCTGTTTTTATCGGGAAGTAATTAAACAATCTGTTTATGTGGTTATTTATTATTAATTTTTTATTTCCGAACCTATCACTAAGCAATCTCCAAGCAATCTCGTAATTCGCTGTCGATGATTGCAAGAACTTTACCCATATTCCTTGAAACAAGAGATTGTTTGTGAATAATGCAATCCAAAGTTCAAATTGTACGAGAAGCCCACTTTTTATTTCTACATAGTTTGTGTCAGAGTTATTTTAATTGTGAAAATTGTGAGGTTCCACTGGCATGCACTCTTGTTGGATAGCAAATAATTGTGAAGCAGAATGCATGCGTATGTAATAGTTTTAATTTTTTTCACCTTGTGAGGTATTGTCGTTAGTAAATGGCTTCACCTCTTTCCTAAGATACCAAAAGCGTTTTCCATCACTCTTCGAGCTCTCTATCTATAATTAATTTTTTTTTTCATAGGTCAAACCTCTATTAGGATAAGGCTTTAATAAATTTTCTTTCAGACAAGAGGCATTGTCACCAGCGATAACAAATGGTAATTTATAATTGGAATTTGGTAACTTTGTGGAAGAAGGTAAATTCAGAGCTTTATTGTCCAGCTTCATTTCTAGTATTCTTGTCCGAATTCTTACCGCGATGGACGCAAATTATTGTATTTTCCGTCCAATACAACTACACAGTGCAATAAATTTCACGACATTTCAAACTTGTGAATAATCACTTTTCATTCTTTTATTGAAGTGGGAAAGGCCTTGCCAACAGCGATCCAATCGTAATTAAAACGCCAGTTGTCCGCTTTGGAGCAATGCTTGCCTCTTTTGGGTATAACAGTTGTTGAGCGGAGACCCTAGGACTTTGGAAAGTACCCGGACCCGACAAGTTAAAGAGACGGGCCAAAACGGTTTCTGTTGCTTTGAGCCTGGTCAGACCTGCTTTTTTTACACCACTTGCTGCCACAGCTCTCTTGACATTGATATGCATAATTTGCTCCCGAATGTTGTTGGGAGTTATTATTGAGGTGCTGCCAAGCAGGACACGACTGTCCTCGTATAACTGATCAAAAGCTCCCCTTTTTTTCGGTTCCCCAAAGATAGTCGTACAGTAACTTTACATCCTCTGTTGGTAGACGAATGCTGTTATCCACCGCGTTGCAACCAGAGACTATAGATTCGACCAGTTCATTGGGGCAGTTATTGTACAGGTCTAGATGCCGAGCGTAATGAATCTTAGGCCGGTTTTTGCGTTGGCCAAGTTGGCGCCAGCGCCCGTGTAATTTACTTATTTTCATCCCCGTTGTTAATTGGGGTTTTTTGGTAAGGGCTGGGGTTAAAACGCACTCAACAATGTTATTAACGTGCCTAACCACATCACTAGGTCTAACACCAGCTTCTAGCATCTTTTTAAGATTCTCGAGCTGGGCAGACGCCTCGTTTATCATTCCATCAATCTTCATGTCCCGCCAATATTTTCAATCCATTCATTAATAGTTGTTGCGCCCAAGATTTCAGGTCATCACCATCTCGATTTGATTGTGGGGCTGCTACTTGGGTATCAACCAGTTGGTGCCTAGTCTCACAATCATCGTCGCCCAGTTGATCTTAAGTGACTAACGTTTATCCCTAATTTTGACGTTGATATGAGGTAACTTCAGGTATTGGTCATTGACCCTCCTCAAAGTCTCAACATTTTTATCAATGTACACTTTCAGATCCCGGGTATAACCTTCGAGTCTTTTCTCGTTTCTTACTCCAGGATTGTGTGTCACTCATGCTGAGTTTTGAGGGAAAGCTTTTGTGCTTCATTGCACTTGGAAGCCTGCTCTGATCACGGACCTTTTCAGGAACGAAAGTGGACTGTCAGGCCACTTTGGTTACCACAGATCTATTGACATCTGCTGTTTCAACAGCGATCAACATTTGATTTTGTTCGTGAAAAAATTGAACCGTCGTTAATCAGAAAAACTCCAGGATGTGAAAATAGTCTTATAAATATAATATCAAGTAATTAAACTAGTCAGTCCGACTTAATGAAAAACAGTCGTAAGCATAATTACATTAAAAAGAAATATTAGCTTTAACAAGTTTTTTCTAATAAGTCTAACACTCGTTCTTTATACTGATTAGTCTCTTTGGCTTTTTCGGCTTTAAAAGCCATGAATTCTTTGAACCGACGTTCCTTATTCTGTTCTGTTCCTTATTTTGTTCGCTTTTCATTGATATCTCTTCAATGGCAGCAATTAAATGACTCGCGGAGGTACTTTTTGCTTTTTTTTTCCTCCCAACAAAAATATTATATTCTTATTAGTATAAAGAAATCTTCAAAACAAATAAAATATTCTTACGGTTCGATAATTTGTTATCCAAATTATTACTACTACTACTTCCAGAACTACTTTTGGATAAAGTTCTTTTTTTTCAGTACAAGTGCAAGCTGCGACAGGTATAATGGAAGGTTTATCACCCATCAGATCATCCATTAACTTAAAAAATTAGAAATTTCAAAAATTACGTTTTGCTGGAAATATAAACAGTTACCCTTACAGTCAAATACGGCCAATGTTTTGCAGAATTTCCAGGCTTATTGTTATGGTCTTTTTTTTTTTTTTATAAAGTCTTGTAATGTTATGTCCGTGGGATTTTAGTTCAGCACTAATGTTCCGTCACATTTTTTTTGAGAAATTTTTCCACTACTGAAATCAATTTGTCGCTTTTGATATTTGTCAAGAAACAAAAGAGTAGCTTCATGAGGCCATTTAAATGCTGTAATAAACAATTGGCTGTTAAATTACATGCATTTTAATCGATTTTGATTTATCTTGATTAAAATTACCTGAATCTTTACTTGGATTTCTCACGGATTCATCAATACCTCCATTTGAATGAGTTTGTGAACCTTCAGGTTCTTCTATGTCGTTTTCTAAATATTTACCATTATGTAGATGAAAATTGAATTAATAATACAAATTTAAACTTATCATGACAATAATTTTTTTTCTAAAGTATCTAAAAAGTTTCATGCCCATTGATACCGAAAATATTAATGAAACCTACCGCTAACAAACTGAGCATATTCTAATTCTTTAGATTCTTTAGCCTCTTGTAATTTGAAGCTTTCAAAAGTTGCAACTGAAATCAATATAAGTCATTTCACCCAAAAAAATAAGATTTTTAAATAGTACATCAATTGATGGAATCGATTCAGTCATTCATTACCTAAGGATTAAAACGAAATAGATTTAGTAATAGATAGGCTAGAAGGGTAGTTCATCATCTATTAGCTAGCCTTTTTTAAGGCTAGAAGTGTAATAATATTTAATTGAACCATTCATCTTCAGAAATTCCAGCTAAGAATGCGTATTTAAATGTTCAGGTTATAATCTGTTACGCCTTTCAGTCATTATAGTAACAGCTTTAGAAAACGATCTTTTTCAGCTGAAACATACGTAGCCATAATGGTGTGACATATTAATGGTGTGACATATTACCGAAATTTACTATATAAATTGGAAACAATTCTTTCATCTTCACAAGATTCAATGGAGTTGCTTCTTGATTCATTTTTCTGTCGGACTCTAATTGCTTGTGCAATTGTAAAAAGTCAAAACTGTTTGGCATGACATCTAGACTGGATTGTTATTGAACGGTCCAAACTTCATTTGAGGAAGAATTTGTGTTTTTACAATGCAGATTTTTAAATAGTGGATCTAACAGAGTGTCTAAAGCCATTTCTAAATCATCTTTTAAATTTGAAAATCGCCTGCTTGCAGTGCCAATTAATGCTTGTTTCAACTTGACACAAAGGCACGATTTTGGTTTTATCGCGCGGAGTTTTGAAAGCAGTGAATTAATTAACCAATGATATATATGACCTTCGATATCCGCTACCACATACAGTATTACTGCCGTTTTCAGTTACAATAGCCATTATCTTATTTATGTTCAGATCCCAATTCCCTATTACGGATTTTAAATTTTCCTGCAAATATTTTGAATAAGTTGTGATTTCTTGCAACTTGTCATATTTGAAGTGTCGGTTTGTACGTTAAACTATAAATCTTTAAGGCTGTTAATGATTGTTGATGATTTTTTTAAAGAATGATATTTCACTTATTAGCTTTTTAAAATGAGTATCGGACGGTAATTTATTTATAACTATTTTCTATTTATATTTATTTATTTAATTAATTCAATAAAACATTTACCATTTACCGTATAAAATGGTTTGCGGTTCACACAAATATAATGAAATATTGCATTTGTTATAATCTTATGTCAGTCAGAGTCAACGAGTTGAACAATTGAATTTGGTTGAAGAAAAATTTGAATGTTTCAATTTTTCATTTTTTATGTTTTTATAAAACTATTTTATACGTATTTATGTTACAAGATTATATAGATTTTTAATAACTTTTTTTTAGCAATCGCAAATACATGCAGATTTCTATGAGCAAAATTGACAATATTTAAAAGAGCGATGTCTAAGAAGAATTCCAATGAGATCTTCTTCGTTTATTAAATGATATAATAATTCTATAATGAAACAAGGCTGATCGTATCTTTTTTTTTCAAAATAGTATCTTTCTTTTTCTGAAGATTCTTTAGCAATCGTTATGGGGGATGTCTCTTCCATATGCCTTAACAATACTATTGCCTTTTCTTTTACATTATGAGGAACTCCATTTTTATATCTGGGCTCTAATATGCTTGCCATATCGAAAACTGTCAAGTTTCCATTGTCAATATTATAGAGAAATCTATGCATTATTTCAGTTTTTATTAGCTTTTTTAACTTTTTTATACCTCTTCATTAATTTTCTTAATATTTTCTTATTAACGAAGACATTAATGGTTTTGCTGTTGACAATATTACAGTCCTTTCGGATGATAATAAGCTGGTACTTATTTCAAACGGTCTTAAGATCACTACCAGCATTCCCATTATCGCTCATTCCTGCTCAGTAATTTCCAAGTGAAACAGCTGTCCTAATATTTGTAACAGAGCGATCATTGAGAACAAATGAAATTGCTGGCCGTTGTTTTAGCAGTCTTTTAAGCATGTGGTAAGTGCTGTTCCACTTTGTGATGTTTTTATTTAATAACTTATGTACTGGCAGTTGAAGTTGCTCTTGCTTTTCTTTCAAATTAAATTTGGCTAAGCTAGAATAATGAAAAATTCAGCTTTCTTCACAATGTCATGAATATTAACCTTTGAAAGGGTCTTATTAATGCACAGCTGGTGAGTATGTGCAAAACAGGGTATCCTATTACCAAACAAGTTCCTGTTTTTCGAAACAGACACTACAATATTTGCAGTATTGTCATAAACAACAGCGGATACTTTACCTTCAATATTCCAAACTTTCAATAATTAAGTCAATTTATTTTTTTAATTTTCAGAAATTTCTACTGTGGATAATGTGATGTTGTTATACTTCCATGTGTTGTCTATTACATGACTAGTAATAGTTACATATGAATTTGCTGACTTTGGTCCACATTTTGGTTGTGATTGCCACATCTTTTGCTTCAGACACCAAATTCCTAACTTCACTGGTTTTGTTGTTATATAAAAATTTTACACGACTCAAGGCAGTACCTTTTGATGGAATTTTATATGTAGGTTCGAGAAATTTCATAAATTTCTGGAGGCCTTTGCGTTCCATAAAGCTTAGTGGTATATTTGTTGAAATCATTTCAGCAAGTAAGCACTCTTTTTTTCCAAATACCTGCTGCTTCGAAATGCTCTTGTGATTTTTGTTTGCGTCAATGAACTTGTTTGAGAATCAGCTGAAATGATGCTAATATCATCAGAGTCACTCTGGATCTCTACCTCTTCTTCAACGTTCATTGAACATCTAAAACAGTGAAATATGTTTATTCACTAGCGTTATTTATGTGTATATGTATATATATATATAATGATAAAAAATTCTAAAGATTGATCAAAAATGAACAATCAATAGGACCAATGATGGACTATTATAGAATAATTTGATATTTAAGTTTTATATTAATTTATATCATTGACATGAAATTAGCAAGTAGGATTTTTTGGTTAAAACGTAAACTCCTTCGACAATTTGCCTTGTGCTATTTATTATAAAAGTATTAGCGACACTATAAAAAGTTTCAGAAACAGAGTGATTTATGCATTTTGCATTAGTTATTCAAAACTATATAAGTATAGTTATTTAAAAATATGAGTATAGTGTTGGATAACTAATGCAACTTCTGCAATATTTGGTAGAATTATTGTCATACCAACTATTAGTTTCAAAACAATTTGTGAAAAATTTATTATTTCTATCAAGGATTGAAAACTAACACATATAACAAAAAATCTATGCAAAAAGTCGCTGTAATTGGCACTGTGTCTGAATATATGTTAAGCAAAAATATTGTTTTTCATATCACTACATGTTAAATTCGTATAAGCTGATATTAATTCTAATGTGCTCCAAATTAGATTTTATGAAACTTTTATACTTTATTGTGCACTTGATTGCCCCAAAAAGATTCAATTAAATAAAGATTATTAGTAAATGAATATTGATAAAATATTAAAACCTGATGAATTATTTACCTTTGTCGCTTTCTAGAAGTTGAAGTTTCGGAAGAGTTTTTCTCGTTATTGAAAATACTATGAATAGTTTTAAAATGTTTTTGAATTGAGCTAGTACTCTCTCCACAGCACTTCAGTTGTATCTTCCAAAAATTGCATTCAGCGCTGTTTTTTTTTAAAATAACACCAAACTGAACTTTGTTGATTCATGATTAATTTGTTGTCGGTATAAAAAGATTATTAAGTTTGACAAAATACACGAAATTATAAAATTGCATTCTTAGCAAATTATGTGAAATTGATAAATATAAAAAAATAAAGAAAATAAGTTCTGAAAGCATAACATCTAAGCCTGTAAAAAAACACAACGCGACCGGCGGGAACAATGTGCCCATAGATAAGAATATGCCTTTATAATAACTCAATTTCGAGCGTCCTCGATGAACTTCGGCTAGTTTCGTGTAATGTTGTCCGATCTTACGCTAGGTCAATGGGGGTTTGAATAATCGAGCAATTGCTTGTTTATTCAAGTTATACTACTAATACGACAACTCGAAAAGTTGCGCAATTTTAATTCAATTTATTTTACAAAATTCACTATTTCATTAAATTATTTCTTTAATTTGATTTAAAAAAAGCAAGCTTTATTTTGCCTGAAGGTGCTAACAATTGTCAAATACCAAGATGGTAAAAATATTGCCAGTGGAAGACTACTGAAGTAAATATCCACTGTAATGTTTCTACCGGTTCCTTTATGCGGTACCACTAAGTGCCACATCTATCCACCATACTTTAATTCCGGGTTTAATTTAGCGGGGTTTGACGGAATATACTAATAATGAATGAATTTAGTTGTACTTTGATATGGATAAAGTTGCTTGTGGATTGTCAAGTTTTCTGTTGGCTTATAATGTTTTACTAAAAACTATTCAACATTGTCCAAATGCCTCGTATTGGAGCAGCTTTATCACTTTTCAAGTATTAGCATCATTAAATCATAACAATGTAACCGCCACGTGCACAAAAAAACAAATGGAAGTTATCATCTAATTGTAGACTCCTAGAATTTTTGAGAGACTTTCTAGAATAATTTAATGTACTCCATGTATAAGAAGTATTATCTAAATTTTCCTTTTTATTTACTCGATTCAAAACAAGATTACATTGATAAAACTGAATATTTGCGATAGTGTTTCAATGTAATTTGCTAAAACCAATTATATACGGTCAGAAAAACTTATCAAAACTTTATTTGTCGAAAATTCAACTGAAGATGAGTGAAACAATACTCTTATGCCACAATGTTTTAATGGAAATCCTATCAAGGTAATACTTGCCATTAAAGTATCACCAGGTTGTTACCAGTAGTGCACCATGTAGAGAACTCAAAATCCAAAAATATTAGTAGAATACTAGAATTGTAAGAGGCAACATCAAATTATACATCTTGAATTAAAAGAAAATAAAGTTTTTGAATTAAGAACATAAGCTGAAAGATATTTACTGCCCTGTAATTTAATTTAATTAAATATATTAAATTTAAATAATTGTTTCTTTTCAAATTTCTTATTTTTATTTGGTAGAGTTTTGCATGCCAATCCAGCACATAAAAAGCATAACTAATATTTTAGTAAATCTAGAACATTGTTAGAAAGTGACATTTTTTAAATTATTTTTATATCGTCCGGATGTTACCTATAATTTTATTTGTCCATGAGTTTCTTGTTAAGCAAAAATAAATGTACAAGCGCGTTAGTAAGTCAGTATGTATTATATTGTAAATTTTAAAGTGTCGGTAGTTTTCTTGAATTGTTATTTTTTTTGAAATCAATGTTGTGATAATAAAACTAAATAATGTGTGATTTATTCCTTGAATATGTAAAATTAGTTAAAATATATAGCAGTCATGAAGAAACTTTATTTGTTGAATGCTAACAAAACACATTTGGAAATAAAATAAATCATAGGAGATGTTACGATAATAGATTATGGTAATAGGAATATTATAAATGGAATGATAAATTATTACGTACATGAAACAAAAGATAATGACTGAATTGAAATAAAAGCACTGTTATTGAGGTTCAACAATAACTGACGAATGATAATATAGGAACCAAATTGCAATTCTATTGGAACCAGAACAATTAAGTATTTCTAGATGGGAAACAAAATAGTAAGCAATGTGAGTAATATTTACAATAATGACTCATTTCTTTTAAAATGAAAGATGATATAAATATTTGAAAAAAGCAAATTTTGCAACATGAGCATAAAACATGTCATGGAAGGAATTGAATTTGATTTGAGGATTTAGTGTATAAAACACGGTATTTTATGTACAATTTCGATTTTGATTTATAAATTATGATTATCAAATAAGATGCCATCTTACAGAACTTTATGGCTGAAGATAATTATAATATTCT
Organism: Ctenocephalides felis; assembly: GCF_003426905.1. Taxonomy (NCBI): domain Eukaryota; kingdom Metazoa; phylum Arthropoda; class Insecta; order Siphonaptera; family Pulicidae; genus Ctenocephalides; species Ctenocephalides felis. Next base: position 39,715 of record NW_020538333.1, read on the forward strand.
TGCTCTAATTGTTGAAAAGTCACACATGACTATGAAAAGGAAAATTTGATTTGTAATGTTTATTGTGATGCCAATGATTTGATGGGTTTATTGTGCCATACTATTTGAAACATCTCAATTGTTAGTTTCAATCCAGTCAAAGACATTCGTGTCTCTATCTTTATGATTGTCAACTACTCAAAGTAGTTTTCGACCACATAGAAAAAACCGCCCTGGATTTATCACATGAACGAGATATCAAATTTGAGGCGGATGCAAAGTATGAATACTTCATACTTCATGAGTTTTTTTGTTTAATTTTGGAACTATTTGGAACACAAACGAACAGAATAAAATCAATTTGCACTCGAAATCGATATTAAGAATTTCTATTGATATTTGCAAATATTAAGAAACTCTCGAAGAATAATTTATTCTTAATGCAATAAATTATATTTAACTAATTTTTAATATTCAATGATAAGCACATGTAACTTGTAGGTTGAACTTGCAAGATATAACATATTCTTTGTTTTTCGTTAGTACTAAGATTTTGGAAACTACAAACGCTCAAATACATTTTTACAATACATACATATGTTTCAATGTGGTAACTTTAAAATGAATGTAAAATTATGAAAATCAATTTAATAATATAATTATAGTTGCTAATAGCACATAATATCGCTGTAATGATATATGTAAAACACGTTTCTTATAATTTTATACTTTTTTTTTATTTGCCACTATAATAAATCTATACATATTTAACGTCGCATAAGATTTATTTTTGAACATACAAGAGACTGCGGATGTAATTGGTTAAGTTTCTATTTCTATCTTAGAAACAAAAATACTTAATTTATATTTTTAGTTCCATATATGTTTCATTGTTTGTCATGCTCAAGTTTTAGATTCATATTTTATCTAATTATGCTTTTTTATGAGGTTGCTTGTACCATGTAAACTCTGGTCGAATATTTTATTTTTTATATCAATATGATTTATACGTTTTGAAAAAGGGAATGATTTCTACATGTACCTGCACCATTTTCTTTCAATTTTATGTGACATGGCTTTTGACGTAAACAAATTACATATATCTAGTAATGGTTTCGGAGCAAAAAAGCTTCATACGAAAATTTCTCTAAACAAAACTATTTTGTTGAAGAGTATCAGCAGCTGATTTATATTTTTCAGGTTTTATAAGGGAATGTTGTCTGTATGTTTCTTAGAATAGTATACGTTTCGAGTGTTGGTTTGACTCATCTTCAGGGCTACATTTTCAAAACAATTATGATAATCAATGCTAAAATTTTTTTTCTTATTTTTTTATAAAATTAAATAATTTTATTCTGCAATCTGTTTCTTATAAACAATAAGCAGAGACTGCTAACTAACAAATTTGTTATACACAAATGAACACTGATATGCACGGATTTTTGCTTAAGAAATTAATACAAAAACATGAAAATACAACAATTAATACAACAAATTATATTGCACAAAATTTTACGTATATTCATGTAGCACGACGCAGAACCAGGTGAGCTGGTCAAACCCCGGTGGAGGCGTAGAGAATCTCTTTGAGCACCGGCAGAGACGACTACGGGCCGCCTAGAGTCACGGAGAGCGTAAAAGTTATATTCGATGACTTCGAATTGGATCTCATCGTTGGCAGTCACTTCGCTTCATTTGTTTTCATTTACTAGATTTGGGTCGCAAAACTTCTTATAACATCGTCGAAGTAACATTCGCAGTTTTACATCTTTATCACAATATACAGATCTGCTTGATGTATTGAATTATTATTCTGGTTGATAAGCAGATCATGATGTTATGAATACTATTTAATTCCAGTTACTTGCACGAATTTTTCCAACAATTTTTTATAAATGAATAACTCGTTGTTATCCTTCAGACACATTTCTAGTGTATTCAATTTCTCCACCGTCTTCAATGGCAAGATCAAGTCAATCTCCTTATGCAAACATTTCAAGTAAAGATACTAATCCAAATTAAGACATTTATTAATTGATTTCTTAATAATAAAATATATATTAACAAGTTGAGTTGTGATCCACTATCGTGGATATCCATATTCCCTCTTCGTTGACATGGACCACTTTGGGAATCACTTGTTCTAGACGAACCAATATTAAGATGAAGCAGCTCTGCTTACATTGTTGTAAAATTACAATTATTTTCGCATTTGATAAGTGATAATTCTGAATTTAGTTCATGTTCATACCATGAATTATATTCTACTTACTACTATATAATTTCATTTAGTGTTATTTAATAAACAGTATGCATTTTTGATTGTCCCCAACTATAACTATCGATCTGTTGGGGAGAAATTTCAAATTTGTTTCAAAGGTTTCTGAATATTTTGGCATACCTTAGAAAAAATGGATGTGGTGTGTGTGTGTGGTGTGTGTGTGTGTGTGTGTGTATGTATGTGTGTGTATGTGCGGATACAAATTTTCGTCGACGATTTCGGGAACATCGATCAACCGATTTGAATAATTCGAAAAACATTCGATTCGTATTGATAAGGAGACGTGCTGATTAGTTTTTGGCGGAGGCAGGTCTAGCCGTTCCGAAGATACGGGGCAAAAAGTGGCGAAAACGGTAACTCAGTTTTTAAGAGAACGGAGCGTCCGATTTTAATAATTCAAAAAACATTTTACTTGTATTGACAAGGTGAAGAACCGATCAAATTTTCATAAAGGCAGGTCTAGCGGTTTCGGAGATCTAATGAAAAAAGTAAAAAAAAATGCCATTTGGCGGTCAAAAATGATCATTAGACATATGCACATCAAATTATCAGATATTTTATAGAGATTTTAACAATAAGTATAATTTTGGTTTACATTCCTATGGGTTCCGTACCAATGTTTACGCGTTAGACGTCGACGCGGCGCTTACGCGGTTTGATATTTCGTCTTTATGCAGTACGATTGCTTTGAAAAAAAGTTTTAGATCTTTCAAAATATGTCAAAATAAAGAAAACATTTTTTTTCAAAAAAAAAAAAAATTTTTAAAAAAAATTAAATTTTTTTTTTTTTTTTAAAAAAGTAATTTTTTGTCTAATTGTTTGTCAAAATCTTATTTTTTCGAAGTAAATTTTTTTCAAAAATGTTAATCGTTTTTAAAAAAATAATAATTTTTGGTACGGGAAGTTCCAGCAATTTGCCTTAAGGCACGATGCCTTAATTGCCTTAAGACAGAATTCCACTTACAGCTAGTCTTCTATATATATAAAAATAAGTCGGGTTTTCCTTCCTGACGAAATAACTCCAGAACGCACGAACCGATTTCGACAATTTTGCATTCGTTGGAAAGGTCTCGGGCTCCGCAAGGGTATAGCTAAGAAATTAGTTGTCATGGCATCGTGCTTAATGCAAGCTGCTGGAACTTCACGCACCGTAATTAAAAATTCGAGTAATAAAAATCAATAACTGTTTTAAATAATTTCAATAGATTATTTTCTATATATATAAAAATAAGTCGGGTTTTCCTTCCTGACGAAATAACTCC
>NW_020538334.1:0-12626 GCF_003426905.1 Ctenocephalides felis
TTTTGCTGTTGACAATATTACAGTCCTTTCGGTGATAATAAGCTGGTACTTATTTCAAACGGTCTTAAGATCACTACCAGCATTCCATTATCGCTCATTCCTGCTCAGTAATTTCCAAGTGAAACAGCTGTCCTAATATTGTAACAGAGCGATCATTGAGAACAAATGAAATTGCTGGCCGTTGTTTTAGCAGTCTTTTAAGCATGTGGTAAGTGCTGTTCCACTTTGTGATTTTTTATTTAATAACTTATGTACTGGCAGTTGAAGTTGCTCTTGCTTTTCTTTCAAATTAAATTTGGCTAAGCTAGAATAATGAAAAATTCAGCTTTCTTCACAATGTCATGAATATTAACCTTTGAAAGGGTCTTATTAATGCACAGCTGGTGAGTATGTGCAAAACAGGGTATCCTATTACCAAACAAGTTCCTGTTTTTCGAAACAGACACTACAATATTTGCAGTATTGTCATAAACAACAGCGGATACTTTACCTTCAATATTCCAAACTTTCAATAATTAAGTCAATTTATTTTTTAATTTTCAGAAATTTCTACTGTGGATAATGTGATGTTGTTATACTTCCATGTGTGTCTATTACATGACTAGTAATAGTTACATATGAATTTGCTGACTTTGGTCCACATTTTGGTTGTGATTGCCACATCTTTTGCTTCAGACACAAATTCCTAACTTCACTGGTTTTGTTGTTATATAAAATTTTACACGACTCAAGGCAGTACCTTTTGATGGAATTTTATATGTAGGTTCGAGAAATTTCATAAATTTCTGGAGGCCTTTGCGTTCCATAAAGCTTAGTGGTATATTTGTTGAAATCATTTCAGCAAGTAAGCACTCTTTTTTTCAAATACCTGCTGCTTCGAAATGCTCTTGTGATTTTTGTTTGCGTCAATGAACTTGTTTGAGAATCAGCTGAAATGATGCTAATATCATCAGAGTCACTCTGGATCTCTACCTCTTCTTCAACGTTCATTGAACATCTAAAACAGTGAAATATGTTTATTCACTAGCGTTATTTATGTGTATATGTATATATATATATAATGATAAAAATTCTAAAGATTGATCAAAAATGAACAATCAATAGGACCAATGATGGACTATTATAGAATAATTTGATATTTAAGTTTTATATTAATTTATATCATTGACATGAAATTAGCAAGTAGGATTTTTTGGTTAAAACGTAAACTCCTTCGACAATTTGCCTTGTGCTATTTATTATAAAAGTATTAGCGACACTATAAAAAGTTTCAGAAACAGAGTGATTTATGCATTTTGCATTAGTTATTCAAAACTATATAAGTATAGTTATTTAAAAATATGAGTATAGTGTTGGATAACTAATGCAACTTCTGCAATATTTGGTAGAATTATTGTCATACCAACTATTAGTTTCAAAACAATTTGTGAAAAATTTATTATTTCTATCAAGGATTGAAAACTAACACATATAACAAAAAATCTATGCAAAAAGTCGCTGTAATTGGCACTGTGTCTGAATATATGTTAAGCAAAAAAATATTTTTCATATCACTACATGTTAAATTCGTATAAGCTGATATTAATTCTAATGTGCTCCAAATTAGATTTTATGAAACTTTTATACTTTATTGTGCACTTGATTGCCCCAAAAAGATTCAATTAAATAAAGATTATTAGTAAATGAATATTGATAAAATATTAAAACCTGATGAATTATTTACCTTTGTCGCTTTCTAGAAGTTGAAGTTTCGGAAGAGTTTTCTCGTTATTGAAAATACTATGAATAGTTTTAAAATGTTTTTGAATTGAGCTAGTACTCTCTCCACAGCACTTCAGTTGTATCTTCCAAAAATTGCATTCAGCGCTGTTTTTTTTAAAATAACACCAAACTGAACTTTGTTGATTCATGATTAATTTGTTGTCGGTATAAAAGATTATTAAGTTTGACAAAATACACGAAATTATAAAATTGCATTCTTAGCAAATTATGTGAAATTGATAAATATAAAAAAAATAAAGAAAATAAGTTCTGAAAGCATAACATCTAAGCCTGTAAAAAAAACACAACGCGACCGGCGGGAACAATGTGCCCATAGATAAGAATATGCCTTTATAATAACTCAATTTCGAGCGTCCTCGATGAACTTCGGCTAGTTTCGTGTAATGTTGTCCGATCTTACGCTAGGTCAATGGGGTTTGAATAATCGAGCAATTGCTTGTTTATTCAAGTTATACTACTAATACGACAACTCGAAAAGTTGCGCAATTTTAATTCAATTTAATTTACAAAATTCACTATTTCATTAAATTATTTCTTTAATTTGATTTAAAAAAAGCAAGCTTTATTTTGCCTGAAGGTGCTAACAATTGTCAAATACCAAGATAGTAAAAATATTGCCAGTGGAAGACTACTGAAGTAAATATCCACTGTAATGTTTCTACCGGTTCCTTTATGCGGTACCACTAAGTGCCACATCTATCCACCATACTTTAATTCCGGGTTTAATTTAGCGGGGTTTGACGGAATATACTAATAATGAATGAATTTAGTTGTACTTTGATATGGATAAAGTTGCTTGTGGATTGTCAAGTTTTCTGTTGGCTTATAATGTTTTACTAAAAACTATTCAACATTGTCCAAATGCCTCGTATTGGAGCAGCTTTATCACTTTTCAAGTATTAGCATCATTAAATCATAACAATGTAACCGCCACGTGCACAAAAAAACAAATGGAAGTTATCATCTAATTGTAGACTCCTAGAATTTTTGAGAGACTTTCTAGAATAATTTAATGTACTCCATGTATAAGAAGTATTATCTAAATTTTCCTTTTTATTTACTCGATTCAAAACAAGATTACATTGATAAAACTGAATATTTGCGATAGTGTTTCAATGTAATTTGCTAAAACCAATTATATACGGTCAGAAAAACTTATCAAAACTTTATTTGTCGAAAATTCAACTGAAGATGAGTGAAACAATACTCTTATGCCACAATGTTTTAATGGAAATCCTATCAAGGTAATACTTGCCATTAAAGTATCACCAGGTTGTTACCAGTGGTGCACCATGTAGAGAACTCAAAATCCAAAAATATTAGTAGAATACTAGAATTGTAAGAGGCAACATCAAATTATACATCTTGAATTAAAAGAAAATAAAGTTTTTGAATTAAGAACATAAGCTGAAAGATATTTACTGCCCTGTAATTTAATTTAATTAAATATATTAAATTTAAATAATTGTTTCTTTTCAAATTCTTATTTTTATTTGGTAGAGTTTTGCATGCCAATCCAGCACATAAAAAGCATAACTAATATTTTAGTAAATCTAGAACATTGTTAGAAAGTGACATTTTTTAAATTATTTTTATATCGTCCGGATGTTACCTATAATTTTATTTGTCCATGAGTTTCTTGTTAAGCAAAATAAATGTACAAGCGCGTTAGTAAGTCAGTATGTATTATATTGTAAATTTTAAAGTGTCGGTAGTTTTCTTGAATTGTTATTTTTTTTGAAATCAATGTTGTGATAATAAAACTAAATAATGTGTGATTTATTCCTTGAATATGTAAAATTAGTTAAAATATATAGCAGTCATGAAGAAACTTTATTTGTTGAATGCTAACAAAACACATTTGGAAATAAATCATAGGAGATGTTACGATAATAGATTATGGTAATAGGAATATTATAAATGGAATGATAAATTATTACGTACATGAAACAAAAGATAATGACTGAATTGAAATAAAAGCACTGTTATTGAGGTTCAACAATAACTGACGAATGATAATATAGGAACCAAATTGCAATTCTATTGGAACCAGAACAATTAAGTATTTCTAGATGGGAAACAAAATAGTAAGCAATGTGAGTAATATTTACAATAATGACTCATTTCTTTTAAAATGAAAGATGATATAAATATTTGAAAAAAGCAAATTTTGCAACATGAGCATAAAACATGTCATGGAAGGAATTGAATTTGATTTGAGGATTTAGTGTATAAAACACGGTATTTTATGTACAATTTCGATTTTGATTTATAAATTATGATTATCAAATAAGATGCCATCTTACAGAACTTTATGGCTGAAGATAATTATAATATTCTTGCTCTAATTGTTGAAAAGTCACACATGACTATGAAAAGGAAAATTTGATTTGTAATGTTTATTGTGATGCCAATGATTTGATGGGTTTATTGTGCCATACTATTTGAAACATCTCAATTGTTAGTTTCAATCCAGTCAAAGACATTCGTGTCTCTATCTTTATGATTGTCAACTACTCAAAGTAGTTTTCGACCACATAGAAAAAACCGCCCGGATTTATCACATGAACGAGATATCAAATTTGAGGCGGATGCAAAGTATGAATACTTCATACTTCATGAGTTTTTTTGTTTAATTTTGGAACTATTTGGAACACAAACGAACAGAATAAAATCAATTTGCACTCGAAATCGATATTAAGAATTTCTATTGATATTTGCAAATATTAAGAAACTCTCGAAGAATAATTTATTCTTAATGCAATAAATTATATTTAACTAATTTTTAATATTCAATGATAAGCACATGTAACTTGTAGGTTGAACTTGCAAGATATAACATATTCTTTGTTTTTCGTTAGTACTAAGATTTTGGAAACTACAAACGCTCAAATACATTTTTACAATACATACATATGTTTCAATGTGGTAACTTTAAAATGAATGTAAAATTATGAAAATCAATTTAATAATATAATTATAGTTGCTAATAGCACATAATATCGCTGTAATGATATATGTAAAACACGTTTCTTATAATTTTACTTACTTTTTTTTTATTTGCCACTATAATAAATCTATACATATTTAACGTCGCATAAGATTTATTTTTGAACATACAAGAGACTGCGGATGTAATTGGTTAAGTTTCTATTTCTATCTTAGAAACAAAAATACTTAATTTATATTTTTAGTTCCATATATGTTTCATTGTTTGTAATGCTCAAGTTTTAGATTCATATTTTATCTAATTATGCTTTTTTATGAGGTTGCTTGTACCATGTAAACTCTGGTCGAATATTTTATTTTTTATATCAATATGATTTATACGTTTTGAAAAAGGGAATGATTTCTACATGTACCTGCACCATTTTTCTTTCAATTTTATGTGACATGGCTTTTGACGTAAACAAATTACATATATCTAGTAATGGTTTCGGAGCAAAAAAGCTTCATACGAAAATTTCTCTAAACAAAACTATTTTTGTTGAAGAGTATCAGCAGCTGATTTATATTTTTCAGGTTTTATAAGGGAATGTTGTCTGTATGTTTCTTAGAATAGTATACGTTTCGAGTGTTGGTTTGACTCATCTTCAGGGCTACATTTTCAAAACAATTATGATAATCAATGCTAAAATTTTTTTTCTTATTTTTTTATAAAATTAAATAATTTTATTCTGCAATCTGTTTCTTATAAACAATAGCAGAGACTGCTAACTAACAAATTTGTTATACACAAATGAACACTGATATGCACGGATTTTTGCTTAAGAAATTAATACAAAAACATGAAAATACAACAATTAATACAACAAATTATATTGCACAAAATTTTACGTATATTCATGTAGCACGACGCAGAACCAGGTGAGCTGGTCAAACCCCGGTGGAGGCGTAGAGAATCTCTTTGAGCACCGGCAGAGACGACTACGGGCCGCCTAGAGTCACGGAGAGCGTAAAAGTTATATTCGATGACTTCGAATTGGATCTCATCGTTGGCAGTCACTTCGCTTCATTTGTTTTCATTTACTAGATTTGGGTCGCAAAAACTTCTTATAACATCGTCGAAGTAACATTCGCAGTTTTACATCTTATCACAATATACAGATCTGCTTGATGTATTGAATTATTATTCTGGTTGATAAGCAGATCATGATGTTATGAATACTATTTAATTCCAGTTACTTGCACGAATTTTTCCAACAATTTTTTATAAATGAATAACTCGTTGTTATCCTTCAGACACATTTCTAGTGTATTCAATTTCTCCACCGTCTTCAATGGCAAGATCAAGTCAATCTCCTTATGCAAACATTTCAAGTAAAGATACTAATCCAAATTAAGACATTTATTAATTGATTTCTTAATAATAAAATATATATTAACAAGTTGAGTTGTGATCCACTATCGTGGATATCCATATTCCCTCTTTGTGACATGGACCACTTTGGGAATCACTTGTTCTAGACGAACCAATATTAAGATGAAGCAGCTCTGCTTACATTGTTGTAAAATTACAATTATTTTCGCATTTGATAAGTGATAATTCTGAATTTAGTTCATGTTCATACCATGAATTATATTCTACTTACTACTATATAATTTCATTTAGTGTTATTTAATAAACAGTATGCATTTTTGATTGTCCCCAACTATAACTATCGATCTGTTGGGGAGAAATTTCAAATTTGTTTCAAAGGTTTCTGAATATTTTGGCATACCTTAGAAAAAATGGATGTATGTGTGTGTGTGTGTGTGTGTGTGTGTGTGTGTATGTGTGTGTATGTATGTGCGGATACAAATTTTCGTCGACGATTTCGGGAACATCGATCAACCGATTTGAATAATTCGAAAAACATTCGATTCGTATTGATAAGGAGACGTGCTGATTAGTTTTTGGCGGAGGCAGGTCTAGCCGTTCCGAAGATACGGGGCAAAAAGTGGCGAAAACGGTAACTCAGTTTTTAAGAGAACGGAGCGTCCGATTTTAATAATTCAAAAAACATTTTACTTGTATTGACAAGGTGAAGAACCGATCAAATTTTCATAAAGGCAGGTCTAGCGGTTTCGGAGATCTAATGAAAAAAGTAAAAAAAAATGCCATTTGGCGGTCAAAAATGATCATTAGACATATGCACATCAAATTATCAGATATTTTATAGAGATTTTAACAATAAGTATAATTTTGGTTTACATTCCTATGGGTTCCGTACCAATGTTTACGCGTTAGACGTCGACGCGGCGCTTACGCGGTTTGATATTTCGTCTTTATGCAGTACGATTGCTTTGAAAAAAAGTTTAGATCTTTCAAAATATGTCAAAATAAAGAAAACATTTTTTTTCAAAAAAAAAATTTTTTTAAAAAATATTAAAATTTTTTTTTTTTTAAAAAAAAGTAATTTTTTGTCTAATTGTTTGTCAAAAATCTTATTTTTTTGAAGTAAATTTTTTTCAAAAATGTTAATCGTTTTTAAAAAAATAATAATTTTTGGTACGGGAAGTTCCAGCAATTTGCCTTAAGGCACGATGCCTTAATTGCCTTAAGACAGAATTCCACTTACAGCTAGTCTTCTATATATATAAAAATAAGTCGGGTTTTCCTTCCTGACGAAATAACTCCAGAACGCACGAACCGATTTCGACAATTTTGCATTCGTTGGAAAGGTCTCGGGCTCCGCAAGGGGTATAGCTAAGAAAATTAGTTGTGCATGGCATCGTGCCTTAATGCAAGCTGCTGGAACTTCACGCACCGTAATTAAAAATTCGAGTAATAAAATTCAATAACTGTTTTAAATAATTTCAAATAGATTATTTTCTATATATATAAAAATAAGTCGGGTTTTCCTTCCTGACGAAATAACTCCAGAACGCACGAACCGATTTCGACAATTTTGCATTCGTTGGAAAGGTCTCGGGCTCCGCAAGATTTGTAGCTAAGAAAATTAGTGGTGCATGGCATCGTGCCCTAATGCAAATTGCTGGAACTTCACGCACCGTAATTAAAAATTCGAGTAATAAAAATAATCAATAACTGTTTCAAATAATTTCAAATAGATTATCTTCTATATATATTTCGTATTTATTTTTGTGCCATGCTATTAATTTAATTTTAAACTTAGTTTGTCTTATTATGATTGTTAAGTGAGTATGTACTTCGTTGTTCTACGATATTGTTTCAATTTCAGGGTGAGGTTATGACAAAGCACATGCTAAATATATTTAACAATTTCTTTTATGGGCATTTCATCTTTTCTTTCTTTTTAATTCCATTTAAAATGGAAATCGTTTTTAATACTATTTAAAATGGGAATCCAAACAATAGTTGTTTGGAAAGTAGCTTCGTTGTTTTACCACATATTTAATTGTATTTTTTTTTAAACTAACATCATACCTGAGCCCTATAATTATTATATGATTTGAAACTTGTTAAGGTTGTATTAAGGTATGTGAAAAATGCTGATCAATTATGCACAGTTGTTGTTGGATGCTGTCTCTGTAAATATGGAAACAATTAGCTGCATTGTCTACATATTTTACTGTTTAACTGTAAAAAACATTACAAATGATAAAATTATCAAATTCAATTGTTCATGACCACTCGAAAGGTCTAGGATTTTATCAAAGCTCAATGTATCAGTTTCCCAGGTTCTCATAGAGAGAAACCTGTGTCGTCGCATTAATATCTGCGATTCACTTCTGAAACGTCCTGAAAATGATTGGTTTTTGAAAAAAATTACCACTAGGAATGAAAAATGTTTGAGATTTTAAGTCATGTCTGTTTCCAGTTATTTCAAGATAGCATAACGGTTAATTCAGATGCCTTCTGTGATCAGCTGAATAAACTATGGGATATACTTCATGGAAAATGAACTATATGATATGACTTCAACTTCTATACCGTGAATGGTACACAATGCCACACCCACCGTATTCTCCAGACATGTCATAATCGGACTATTATTTGTTTCTGTTACTAAAATAATTATTAGACTGTAAAACCTTTGCTTCAAATGAGGGAGTCCAGAAGCATCTTTATCAGTTTTTTGTTAATAACAACCAAAAAATTTGATCACGGAATTACACTACTTCTAGAAATTTGAATGAAGATGTCTGAGTTAAATGGCCAATACATAAGTTAATACAGTATTTCTTTATTACACAAAAATGACTTGTTAAAAAATCTATAAAAACTGAAACTACTTTGGAACAACCTAATATCTTTATTTTTTATATGAAATATTATAATAGTTTTTATTTTTAGGTGTCGGTGAAGAAATGCTATTCAACATGATGAATGTTTTACATAACAAAATTATCCTCTATTTAGGAGCTATTTGAGGTAACTGGGGTAAGAGATCATATTAAGTAAGTGTTTGCATGTTTTTTATAACAGAGTTAATTTGATCGCAATAATTAAATATGTTGTAATTTATGAAACATTTTAAGACACATTTTATCTCTAGTTGGCAAAAAATATTGATTTGCTTTCTCCAATATTAATTAATTCACCTTGATGATCTGATATCATTTTATTAATTTATATATTTTCTATCTTAAATGGTTTTGTTTACTTATTACTGTTCAGTTTAACACATTGTTGACCAACCATTTTATTGATAATTTCTCATGTCACTGAGTATTGTTTTGTAATTGGATGTGGAAGTAAAATAATTAAAACAAATTTCATTACTAGATTTACCAGCCATTTTAACGTCCTTTTTTTTAATACCAGTCAAAATGACTGGTCAGAAAGGAAACATGTTTATTGTGACATTAAGTTGAACAAAACTGATTACAGTAGTTAAGTAAACTTATAGATATCATCGAATAATAAAACACTTGATATTTTATAGATTTTATAGATATTTTGTGATGCAATAATTAATCAAGTTTTGGTATCTTTCTCTTGTTTGTGCATAAAATTCCAGCTAGATTTAAGTTTGAATGCTAGAAGCATTCTTATAAAAAAAATTATCAAGTGTAAAAGTTTTACCCTTCATAGTATATGATTCGAGAAGTTCATTTGATTAATTTGCTAACAGGGGTTGATGCATTTGGGCTTAAACTTTTCCTAAATAAGGGCAGCCATTTACCCATGTTTTGTCTCTACATCAGATGCCAATGAGAATTTTATACAAAATTATAATGTTTATTTGGCATATACTAGGTAAATCTGCATAAGACCTTTATTGGAAAAATTTGTGATATATAATGTGAGTATTATAAAATAGTATTACAATTACCTATGTGTAATGGTACACAAATTTTTTTTACAAAAGTTTTGCTGGTCTTATAAGCAATAACAACAGCTATGTTACTTATTTATTTATTATTAATTTTATTACAAAAACAATTATAATTACCCATGATATAAGAATATAATTAACCATGTATAATATAACAATACATTTTTCTTTTTTTAATTTTAATATATATTATAACTATTAAATAATATCTAGCAATAATGATAAATAATAACATACATTTAAATAAATAAGAGTACAAAGGATAGAATTTACATTAAAATAATATCCGCAGTATGATATATAACAATGCATAACATTAAATAAAATGTTATCTAATTATTAACTGTAACACTAAATTATATTTCATGGAAGTAACATAATTGTGAAGAAGTATCAAGATTAACTTGTGCCGATGGTAATTAGTTGTTTTATTGGTGTATTATGAACATCGGTATCTTTATTGAATTCAAGTTAGAGGACATTAGTACTATAGATGAATTTAACAGAGGAATAGGATACCTGTAAAATATTTGAGATTTTGAAGAGAATTTATAAATTTGAGAGTTTATATAGAAACAAACTGTTAGTATATCAGTAAAACGACGCGTGGTAAGATATGATATGCTGAATTCATTTAGTAATATATTGTGGCCAAAGTTATGCTCGGATTAAATTTTGTGTGTTCTGAAATGTAGATATTCTAGTAATTATTGTTGAACCTTCTCTAGCGCATCGGAGTTATTACTAAGCTGAGGGTACCAAATAATCGATTGATCGAAGTTTGGAACATACTAATGCAAAGTACATGCTAATTAGTGACTGATTTGTTTTAAATTTGTTACAGTTGCCTAACATCATTCTGCTAACACATTTATGTGCATTGTTTTTACACACATCTTTATTGATATTAATCACAAAGATTTATTATAATTGTATTCCGAATTAAAAACTAAATTCAAAAATTAAATTTTATTTTATAATTCTGAAGATATTAGTTCGATAAGTTCTGTTTCAAAATTGTCTACATTCATCCACTCAAAATTGAAAATCAAATGGTGTCATTGATGGATCTAATTATGAGAAAGATATATCTATTATGAGGAAGGACAATATAGGCACATAAACTTCAAAGTCTTTGCATCTTCTGGAAAATCCATTTTTAAGTGCTTCAACACAGGTTTTAAGTTTATCTTTGTCTATGGGTCGATTTATTTGCAAGTGATTTAACATTTGGAAGTATATGTAGGTACTAGTATAATATCAAATAAAAATATGTCAATTTCGAAGACCAACATTCAAAAGTTCGAGCACAGTTGGCGTTTTCCTTGCAATCTTAAGTATAGTTCATTGGGATGTTTAGTCATATCAGTCAGAAACATCGATTTGCATAACCATTCTTCATCGTTAAATTCGGGGTAATGTTGTTCTATTCATTAAGAAGAATTTTAATGTGTGGAAGACATGACACAGGCTTATCAAGACATTGCCTCGACTAACATGGCTTATATGCCGACATAAAGGGAGGTCAACTTTCCATTTCTTCTAAAAGTGATTTAAATTGCCTGTGTGTCAATTGGAGGAGGTCAACTATTTAACAATACAGTGTTCATTACAGGAATGAAGCTCTGACGAAATTTTGGCGACAAAACATTCCTAATGTATTATACAATGGAAGTTCAATGTTTTATGTACGTTCGTAAAAAATTACAAATTTTAATTATTCTATCAGCTTCTAAATATACATTGCAATGGTTTGATATAGCTAAGGTTTTGTGGTTAATATTATTGACTGCTGACTGTTAAAAGGTTGATAGATAATTGTTTTTCACAGTGAAACAATTCAAATACCAGGAACCGATAATCGAGGAACTTTATCGGGAAACTGTAATAAGTCTAAATTTTATTATTGGAAAGCTACCATCATGACAAGTTACTATATCCAATTTTTCTACAGGCTGTCCTAATGCTTCTAAACACCTTGAATTTTATTCACTCTTCTGTTTATCGGGAAGTAATTAAACAATCTGTTTATGTGGTTATTTTATTATTTTTTATTTCCGAACTAAATCACTAGCAATCTCCAAGCAATCTCGTAATTCGCTGTCGATGATTGCAAGAACTTTACCAATTTCCTTGAAACAAGAGATTGTTTGTGATAATGCAATCCAAAGTTCAAATTGTACGAGAAGCCACTTTTTATTCTATATGTTGTGTCAGAGTTTTATTTTAATTGTGAAAATTGTGAGGTTCCACTGGCATGCACTCTTGTTGGATAGCAAATAATTGTGAAGCGAATGCATGCGTATGTAATAGTTTAATTTTTTTCACCTTGTGAGGTATTGTCGTTAGTAAATGGCTTCACCTCTTTCCTAAGATACCAAAAGCGTTTTCCATCACTCTCGAGCTCTCTATCTATAATTATTTTTTTTTTCATAGGTCAAACCTCTATTAGGATAAGGCTTTAATAAATTTTCTTTCAGACAAGAGGTATTGTCAACAGCGATAACAAATGGTAATTTATAATTGGAATTTGGTAACTTTGTGGAAGAAGGTAAATTCAGAGCTTTATTGTCCAGCTTCATTTCTAGTATTCTTGTC
>NW_020538335.1:0-76806 GCF_003426905.1 Ctenocephalides felis
GATCTGATATCATTTATTAATTTATATATTTTCTATCTTAAATGGTTTTGTTTACTTATTACTGTTCAGTTTAACACATTGTTGACCAACCATTTTATTGATAATTTCTCATGTCACTGAGTATTGTTTTGTAATTGGATGTGGAAGTAAAATAATTAAAACAAATTTCATTACTAGATTTACCAGCCATTTTGTCTCTTTTTTTTTAATACCAGTCAAAATGACTGGTCAGAAAGGAAACATGTTTATTGTGACATTAAGTTGAACAAAACTGATTACAGTAGTTAAGTAAACTTATAGATATCATCGAATAATAAAACACTTGATATTTTATAGATTTATAGATATTTTGTGATGCAATAATTAATCAAGTTTTTGGTATCTTTCTCTTGTTTGTGCATAAAATTCCAGCTAGATTTAAGTTGAATGCTAGAAGCATTCTTATAAAAAAAATTATCAAGTGTAAAAGTTTTACCCTTCATAGTATATGATTCGAGAAGTTTCATTTGATTAATTTGCTAACAGGGGTTGATGCATTTTGGGCTTAAACTTTTCCTAAATAAGGGCAGCCATTTACCCATGTTTTGTCTCTACATCAGATGCCAATGAGAATTTTATACAAAATTATAATGTTCATTTGGCATATACTAGGTAAATCTGCATAAGACCTTTATTGGAAAAATTTGTGATATATAATGTGAGTATTATAAATAGTATTACAATTACCTATGTGTAATGGTACACAAATTTTTTTACAAAAGTTTGCTGGTCTTATAAGCAATAACAACAGCTATGTTACTTATTATTTATTATTAATTTTATTACAAAAAACAATTATAATTACCCATGATATAAGAATATAATTAACCATGTATAATATAACAATACATTTTTCTTTTTTTTTAATTTTAATATATATTATAACTATTAAATAATTAATATCTAGCAATAATGATAAATAATAACATACATTTAAATAAATAAGAGTACAAAGGATAGAATTTACATTAAAATAATATCCGCAGTATGATATATAACAATGCATAACATTAAATAAAATGTTATCTAATTATTAACTGTAACACTAAATTATATTTCATGGAAGTAACATAGTTGTGAAGAAGTATCAAGATTAACTTGTGCCGATGGTAATTAGTTGTTTTATTGGTGTATTATGAACATCGGTATCTTTATTGAATTCAAGTTAGAGGACATTAGTACTATAGATGAATTTAACAGAGGAATAGGATACCTGTAAAATATTTGAGATTTTGAAGAGAATTTATAAATTTGAGAGTTTATATAGAAACAAACTGTTAGTATATCAGTAAAACGACGCGTGGTAAGATATGATATGCTGAATTCATTTAGTAATATATTGTGGCCAAAGTTATGCTCGGATTAAATTTTGTGTGTTCTGAATGTAGATATTCTAGTAATTATTGTTGAACCTTCTCTAGCGCATCGGAGTTATTACTAAGCTGAGGGTACCAAATAATCGATTGATCGAAGTTTGGAACATACTAATGCAAAGTACATGCTAATTAGTGACTGATTTGTTTTAAATTTGTTACAGTTGCCTAACATCATTCTGCTAACACATTTATGTGCATTGTTTTTTTACACACATCTTTATTGATATTAATCACAAAGATTTATTATAATTGTATTCCGAATTAAAAACTAAATTCAAAAATTAAATTTTATTTTATAATTCTGAAGATATTAGTTCGATAAGTTCTGTTTCAAAATTGTCTACATTCATCCACTCAAAATTGAAAAATCAAATGGTGTCATTGATGGATCTAATTATGAGAAAGATATATCTATTATGAGGAAGGACAATATAGGCACATAAACTTCAAAGTCTTTGCATCTTCTGGAAAATCCATTTTTAAGTGCTTCAACACAGGTTTTAAGTTTATCTTTGTCTATGGGTCGATTTATTTGCAAGTGATTTAACATTTGGAAGTATATGTAGGTACTAGTATTAATATCAAATAAAAATATATCAATTTCGAAGACCAACATTCAAAAAGTTCGAGCACAGTTTGGCGTTTTCCTTGCAATCTTAAGTATAGTTCATTGGGATGTTTAGTCATATCAGTCAGAAACATCGATTTGCATAACCATTCTTCATCGTTAAATTCGGGGTAATGTTGTTCTATTCATTAAGAAGAATTTTAATGTGTGGAAGACATGACACAGGCTTATTCAAGACATTGCCTCGACTAACATGGCTTATATGCCGACATAAAGGGAGGTCAACTTTCCATTTCTTCTAAAAGTGATTTAAATTGCCTGTGTGTCAATTGGAGGAGGTCAACTATTTTAACAATACAGTGTTCATTACAGGAATGAAGCTCTGACGAAATTTTGGCGACAAAACATTCCTAATGTATTATACAATGGAAGTTCAATGTTTTATGTACGTTCGTAAAAAATTACAAATTTAATTATTCTATCAGCTTCTAAATATACATTGCAATGTGTTTGATATAGCCTAAGGTTTTGTGGTTAATATTATTGACTGCTGACTGTTTAAAAGGTTTGATAGATAATTGTTTTTCACAGTGAAACAATTCAAATACCAGGAACCGATAATCGAGGAACTTTATCGGGAAACTGTAATAAGTCTAAATTTTTATTATTGGAAAGCTACCATTCATGACAAGTTACTATATCCCAATTTTCTACAGGCTGTCCTAATGCTTCTAAACACCTTGAATTTTTATTCACTCTTCTGTTTTTATCGGGAAGTAAATAAACAATCTGTTTATGTGGTTATTTATTATTAATTTTTTATTTCCGAACCTATCACTAAGCAATCTCCAAGCAATCTCGTAATTCGCTGTCGATGATTGCAAGAACTTTACCCATATTCCTTGAAACAAGAGATTGTTTGTGAATAATGCAATCCAAAGTTCAAATTGTACGAGAAGCCCACTTTTTATTTCTACATAGTTTGTGTCAGAGTTATTTTAATTGTGAAAATTGTGAGGTTCCACTGGCATGCACTCTTGTTGGATAGCAAATAATTGTGAAGCAGAATGCATGCGTATGTAATAGTTTTAATTTTTTTCACCTTGTGAGGTATTGTCGTTAGTAAATGGCTTCACCTCTTTCCTAAGATACCAAAAGCGTTTTCCATCACTCTTCGAGCTCTCTATCTATAATTAATTTTTTTTTTCATAGGTCAAACCTCTATTAGGATAAGGCTTTAATAAATTTTCTTTCAGACAAGAGGCATTGTCACCAGCGATAACAAATGGTAATTTATAATTGGAATTTGGTAACTTTGTGGAAGAAGGTAAATTCAGAGCTTTATTGTCCAGCTTCATTTCTAGTATTCTTGTCCGAATTCTTACCGCGATGGACGCAAATTATTGTATTTTCCGTCCAATACAACTACACAGTGCAATAAATTTCACGACATTTCAAACTTGTGAATAATCACTTTTCATTCTTTTACTGAAGTGGGAAAGGCCTTGCCAACAGCGATCCAATCGTAATTAGACGCCAGTTGTCCGCTTTGGAGCAATGCTTGCCTCTTTGGGTATAACAGTTGTTGAGCGGAGACCCTAGGACTTTGGAAAGTACCCGGACCCGACAAGTTAAAGAGACGGGCCAAAACGGTTTCTGTTGCTTTGAGCCTGGTCAGACCTGCTTTTTTTACACCACTTGCTGCCACAGCTCTCTTGACATTGATATGCATAATTTGCTCCCGAATGTTGTTGGGAGTTATTATTGAGGTGCTGCCAAGCAGGACACGACTGTCCTCGTATAACTGATCAAAAGCTCCCCTTTTTTTCGGTTCCCCAAAGATAGTCGTACAGTAACTTTACATCCTCTGTTGGTAGACGAATGCTGTTATCCACCGCGTTGCAACCAGAGACTATAGATTCGACCAGTTCATTGGGGCAGTTATTGTACAGGTCTAGATGCCGAGCGTAATGAATCTTAGGCCGGTTTTTGCGTTGGCCAAGTTGGCGCCAGCGCCCGTGTAATTTACTTATTTTTCATCCCCGTTGTTAATTGGGGTTTTTTGGTAAGGGCTGGGGTTAAAACGCACTCAACAATGTTATTAACGTGCCTAACCACATCACTAGGTCTAACACCAGCTTCTAGCATCTTTTAAGATTCTCGAGCTGGGCAGATACCTCGTTTATCATTCCATCAATCTTCATGTCCCGCCAATATTTTCAATCCATTCATTAATAGTTGTTGCGCCCAAGATTTCAGGTCATCACCATCTCGATTTGATTGTGGGGCTGCTACTTGGGTATCAACCAGTTGGTGCCTAGTCTCACAATCATCGTCGCCCAGTTGATCTTAAGTGACTAACGTTTATCCCTAATTTTGACGTTGATATGAGGTAACTTCAGGTATTGGTCATTGACCCTCCTCAAAGTCTCAACATTTTTATCAATGTACACTTTCAGATCCCGGGTAGAACCTTCGAGTCATTTCTCGTTTCTTACTCCAGGATATGTGTGTCACTCATGCTGAGACAGGCCCGATTTGAGGGAAAGCTTTTGTGCATTCATATTGCACTTGGAAGCCTGCTCTGATCACGGACCTTTTCAGGAACGAAAGTGGACTGTCAGGCCACTTTGGTTACCACAGATCTATTGACATCTGCTGTTTCAACAGCGATCAACATTTGATTTTGTTCGTGAAAAAATTGAACCGTCGTTAATCAGAAAAACTCCAGGATGTGAAAATAGTCTTATAAATATAATATCAAGTAATTAAACTAGTCAGTCCGACTTAATGAAAAACAGTCGTAAGCATAATTACATTAAAAAGAAATATTAGCTTTAACAAGTTTTTCTAATAAGTCTAACGCTCGTTCTTTATACTGATTAGTCTCTTTGGCTTTTTCGGCTTTAAAAGCCATGAATTCTTTGAACGACGTTCCTTATTCTGTTCTGTTCCTTATTTTGTTCGCTTTTCATTGATATCTCTTCAATGGCAGCAATTAAATGACTCGCGGAGGTACTTTTTGCTTTTTTTTCCTCCCAACAAAATATTATTATTAGTATAGAGAGAATCTTCAAAACAAATAAAATATTCTTACGGTTCGATAATTTGTTATCCAAATTATTACTACTACTACTCCAGAACTACTTTTGGATAAAGTTCTTTTTTTTCAGTAGAAGTGCAAGCTGCGACAGGTATAATGGAAGGTTTATCACCCATCAGATCATCCATTAACTTAAAAAATTAGAAATTTCAAAAATTACGTTTTGCTGGAAATATAAACAGTTACCCTTACAGTCAAATACGGCCAATGTTTTGCAGAATTTCCAGGCTTATTGTTATGGTCTTTTGTTTTTTTTTTATAAAGTCTTGTAATGTTATGTCCGTGGGATTTTAGTTCAGCACTAATGTTCCGTCACATTTTTTTTTGAGAAATTTTTCCACTACTGAAATCAATTTGTCGCTTTTGATATTTGTCAAGAAACAAAAGAGTAGCTTCATGAGGCCATTTAAATGCTGTAATAAACAATTGGCTGTTAAATTACATGCATTTTAATCGATTTTGATTTATCTTGATTAAAATTACCTGAATCTTTACTTGGATTTCTCACGGATTCATCAATACCTCCATTTGAATGAGTTTGTGAACCTTCAGGTTCTTCTATGTCGTTTTCTAAATATTTACCATTATGTAGATGAAAATTGAATTAATAATACAAATTTAAACTTATCATGACAATAATTTTTTTTCTAAAGTATCTAAAAAGTTTCATGCCCATTGATACCGAAAATATTAATGAAACCTACCGCTAACAAACTGAGCATATTCTAATTCTTTAGATTCTTTAGCCTCTTGTAATTTGAAGCTTTCAAAAGTTGCAACTGAAATCAATATAAGTCATTTCACCCAAAAAATAAGATTTTTAAATAGTACATCAATTGATGGAATCGATTCAGTCATTCATTACCTAAGGATTAAAACGAAATAGATTTAGTAATAGATAGGCTAGAAGGGTAGTTCATCATCTATTAGCTAGCCTTTTTTAAGGCTAGAAGTGTAATAATATTTAATTGAACCATTCATCATCAGAAATTCCAGCTAAGAATGCGTATTTAAATGTTCAGGTTATAATCTGTTACGCCTTTCAGTCATTATAGTAACAGCTTTAGAAAACGATCTTTTTCAGCTGAAACATACGTAGCCATAATGGTGTGGATATTACTCGAAATTTACTATATAAATTGGAAACAATTCTTTCATCTTCACAAGATTCAATGGAGTTGCTTCTTGATTCATTTTCTGTCGGACTAATTGCTTTGCAATTGTAAAAAGTCAAAACTGTCTGGCATGACATCTAGACTGGATTGTTATTGAACGGTCCAAACTTCATTTGAGGAAGAATTTGTGTTTTTACAATGCAGATTTTTAAATAGTGGATCTAACAGAGTGTCTAAAGCCATTTCTAAATCATCTTTTAAATTTGAAAATCGCCTGCTTGCAGTGCCAATTAATGCTTGTTTCAACTTGACACAAAGGCACGATTTTGGTTTTATCGCGCGGAGTTTTGAAAGCAGTGAATTAATTAACCAATGATATATATGACCTTCGATATCCGCTACCACATACAGTATTACTGCCGTTTTCAGTTACAATAGCCATTATCTTATTTATGTTCAGATCCTAATTCCCTATTACGGATTTTAAATTTTCCTGCAAATATTTTGAATAAGTTGTGATTTCTTGCAACTTGTCATATTTGAAGTGTCGGTTTGTACGTTAAACTATAAAAAACTTTATCTTTAAGGCTGTTAATGATTGTTGATGATTTTTTTAAAGAATGATATTCACTTATTAGCTTTTTAAAATGAGTATCGGACGGTAATTTATTTATAACTATTTTCTATTTATATTTATTTATTTAATTAATTCAATAAAACATTTACCATTTACCGTATAAAATGGTTTGCGGTTCACACAAATATAATGAAATATTGCATTTGTTATAATCTTATGTCAGTCGTCAACGAGTTGAACAATTGAATTTGGTTGAAGAAAAATTTGAATGTTTCAATTTTTCATTTTTTATGTTTTTATAAAACTATTTTATACGTATTTATGTTACAAGATTATATAGATTTTTAATAACTTTTTTTTAGCAATCGCAAATACATGCAGATTTCTATGAGCAAAATTGACAATATTAAAAGAGCGATGTCTAAGAAGAATTCCAATGAGATCTTCTTCGTTTATTAAATGATATAATAATTCTATAATGAAACAAGGCTGATCGTATCTTTTTTTTTCAAAATAGTATCTTTCTTTTTCTGAAGATTCTTTAGCAATCGTTATGGGGGATGTCTCTTCCATATGCCTTAACAATACTATTGCCTTTTCTTTTACATTATGAGGAACTCCATTTTTATATCTGGGCTCTAATATGCTTGCCATATCGAAAACTGTCAAGTTTCCATTGTCAATATTATAGAGAAATGTATGCATTATTTCAGTTTTTATTAGCTTTTTTAACTTTTTTATACCTCTTCATTAATTTTCTTAATATTTTCTTATTAACGAAGACATTAATGGTTTTGCTGTTGACAATATTACAGTCCTTTCGGATGATAATAAGCTGGTACTTATTTCAAACGGTCTTAAGATCACTACCAGCATTCCCATTATCGCTCATTCCTGCTCAGTAATTTCCAAGTGAAACAGCTGTCCTAATATTTGTAACAGAGCGATCATTGAGAACAAATGAAATTGCTGGCCGTTGTTTAGCAGTCTTTTAAGCATGTGGTAAGTGCTGTTCCACTTTGTGATGTTTTTATTTAATAACTTATGTACTGGCAGTTGAAGTTGCTCTTGCTTTTCTTTCAAATTAAATTTGGCTAAGCTAGAATAATGAAAAATTCAGCTTTCTTCACAATGTCATGAATATTTTGAAAGGGTCTTATTAATGCACAGCTGGTGAGTATGTGCAAAACAGGGTATCCTATTACCAAACAAGTTCCTGTTTTTCGAAACAGACACTACAATATTTGCAGTATTGTCATAAACAACAGCGGATACTTTACCTTCAATATTCCAAACTTTCAATAATTAAGTCAATTTTTTTTTAATTTTCAGAAATTTCTACTGTGGATAATGTGATGTTGTTATACTTCCATGTGTTGTCTATTACATGACTAGTAATAGTTACATATGAATTTGCTGACCTTGGTCCACATTTTGGTTGTGATTGCCACATCTTTTGCTTCAGACACCAAATTCCTAACTTCACTGGTTTTGTTGTTATATAAAAATTTACACGACTCAAGGCAGTACCTTTTGATGGAATTTTATATGTAGGTTCGAGAAATTTCATAAATTTCTGGAGGCCTTTGCGTTCCATAAAGCTTAGTGGTATATTTGTTGAAATCATTTCAGCAAGTAAGCACTCTTTTTTTCCAAATACCTGCTGCTTCGAAATGCTCTTGTGATTTTTGTTTGCGTCAATGAACTTGTTTGAGAATCAGCTGAAATGATGCTAATATCATCAGAGTCACTCTGGATCTCTACCTCTTCTTCAACGTTCATTGAACATCTAAAACAGTGAAATATGTTTATTACTAGCGTTATTTATGTGTATATGTATATATATAATGATAAAAAATTCTAAAGATTGATCAAAAATGAACAATCAATAAGACCAATGATGGACTATTATAGAATAATTTGATATTTAAGTTTTATATTAATTTATATCATTGACATGAAATTAGCAAGTAGGATTTTTTGGTTGTTAAAACGTAAACTCCTTCGACAATTTGCCTTGTGCTATTTATTATAAAAGTATTAGCGACACTATAAAAAGTTTCAGAAACAGAGTGATTTATGCATTTTGCATTAGTTATTCAAAACTATATAAGTATAGTTATTTAAAAATATGAGTATAGTGTTGGATAACTAATGCAACTTCTGCAATATTTGGTAGAATTATTGTCATACCAACTATTAGTTTCAAAACAATTTGTGAAAAATTTATTATTTCTATCAAGGATTGAAAACTAACACATATAACAAAAAATCTATGCAAAAAGTCGCTGTAATTGGCACTGTGTCTGAATATATGTTAAACAAAAATATTGTTTTCATATCACTACATGTTAAATTCGTATAAGCTGATATTAATTCTAATGTGCTCCAAATTAGATTTTATGAAACTTTTTTATGCACTTGATTGTGCACTTGATTGCCCCAAAAGATTCAATTAAATAAAGATTTATTAGTAAATGAATATTGATAAAATATTAAAACCTGATGAATTATTTACCTTTGTCGCTTTCTAGAAGTTGAAGTTTCGGAAGAGTTTTGAGAAAATACTATGAATAGTTTAAAATGTTTTTGAATTGAGCTAGTACTCTCTCCACAGCACTTCAGTTGTATCTTCCAAAAATTGCATTCAGCGCTGTTTTTTTTAAAATAACACCAAACTGAACTTTGTGATTCATGATTAATTTGTTGTCGGTATAAAAAGATTATTAAGTTTGACAAAATACACGAAATTATAAAATTGCATTCTTAGCAAATTATGTGAAATTGATAAATATAAAAAAATAAAGAAAATAAGTTCTGAAGCATAACATCTAAGCCTGTAAAAAAACACAACGCGATCGGCGGGAACAATGTGCCCATAGATAAGAATATGCCTTTATAATAACTCAATTTCGAGCGTCCTCGATGAACTTCGGCTAGTTTCGTGTAATGTTGTCCGATCTTACGCTAGGTCAAGGGGTTTGAATAATCGAGCAATTGCTTGTTTATTCAAGTTATACTACTAATACGACAACTCGAAAAGTTGCGCAATTTTAATTCAATTTATTTACAAAATTCACTATTTCATTAAATTATTTCTTTAATTTGATTTAAAAAAAGCAAGCTTTATTTGCCTGAAGGTGCTAACAATTGTCAAATTCCAAGATAGGTAAAATATTGCCAGTGGAAGACTACTGAAGTAAATATCCACTGTAATGTTTCTACCGGTTCCTTTATGCGGTACCACTAAGTGCCACATCTATCCACCATACTTTAATTCCGGGTTTAATTTAGCGGGGTTTGACGGAATATACTAATAATGAATGAATTTAGTTGTACTTTGATATGGATAAAATTGCTTGTGGATTGTCAAGTTTTCTGTTGGCTTATAATGTTTTACTAAAAACTATTCAACATTGTCCAAATGCCTCGTATTGGAGCAGCTTTATCACTTTTCAAGTATTAGCATCATTAAATCATAACAATGTAACCGCCACGTGCACAAAAAAACAAATGGAAGTTATCATCTAATTGTAGACTCCTAGAATTTTTGAGAGACTTTCTAGAATAATTTAATGTACTCCATGTATAAGAAGTATTATCTAAATTTTCCTTTTTATTTACTCGATTCAAAACAAGATTACATTGATAAAACTGAATATTTGCGATAGTGTTTCAATGTAATTTGCTAAAACCAATTATATACGGTCAGAAAAACTTATCAAAACTTTATTTGTCGAAAATTCAACTGAAGATGAGTGAAACAATACTCTTATGCCACAATGTTTAATGGAAAATCCTATCAAGGTAATACTTGCCATTAAAGTATCACCAGGTTGTTACCAGTGGTGCACCATGTAGAGAACTCAAAATCCAAAAATATTAGTAGAATACTAGAATTGTAAGAGGCAACATCAAATTATACATCTTGAATTAAAAGAAAATAAAGTTTTTGAATTAAGAACATAAGCTGAAAGATATTTACTGCCCTGTAATTTAATTTAATTAAATATATTAATTTAAATAATTGTTTCTTTTCAAATTTCTTATTTTTATTTGGTAGAGTTTTGCATGCCAATCCAGCACATAAAAAGCATAACTAATATTTTAGTAAATCTAGAACATTGTTAGAAAGTGACATTTTTTAAATTATTTTTATATCGTCGGATGTTACCTATAATTTTATTTGTCCATGAGTTTCTTGTTAAGCAAAAATAAATGTACAAGCGCGTTAGTAAGTCAGTATGTATTATATTGTAAATTTTAAAGTGTCGGTAGTTTTCTTGAATTGTGATTTTTTTTAAATCAATGTTGTGATAATAAACTAAATAATGTGTGATTTATTCTTGAATATGTAAAATTAGTTAAAATATATAGCAGTCATGAAGAAGAAACTTTATTTGTTGAATGCTAACAAAAACACATTTGGAAATAAAATAAATCATAGGAGATGTTACGATAATAGATTATGGTAATAGGAATATTATAAATGGAATGATAAATTATTACGTACATGAAACAAAAGATAATGACTGAATTGAAATAAAAGCACTGTTATTGAGGTTCAACAATAACTGACGAATGATAATATAGGAACCAAATTGCAATTCTATTGGAACCAGAACAATTAAGTATTTCTAGAAGGGAAACAAAATAGTAAGCAATGTGAGTAATTTACAATAATGACTCATTCTTTTAAAATGAAAGATGATATAAATATTTGAAAAAAGCAAATTTTGCAACATGAGCATAAACATGTCATGGAAGGAATTGAATTTGATTTGAGGATTTAGTGTATAAAACACGGTATTTTATGTACAATTTCGATTTTGATTTATAAATTATGATTATCAAATAAGATGCCATCTTACTGAACTTTATGGCTGAAGATAATTATAATATTCTTGCTCTAATTGTTGAAAAGTCACACATGACTATGAAAAGGAAAATTTGATTTGTAATGTTTATTGTGATGCCAATGATTGATGGGTTTATTGTGCCATACTATTTGAAACATCTCAATTGTTAGTTTCAATCCCGTCAAAGACATTCGTGTCTCTATCTTTATGATTGTCAACTACTCAAAGTAGTTTTCGACCACATAGAAAAAACCGCCCTGGATTATCACATGAACGAGATATCAAATTTGAGGCGGATGCAAAGTATGAATACTTCATACTTCATGAGTTTTTTTGTTTAATTTTGGAACTATTTGGCTACTACATGATTTTTCTTCGTAAATCAATACATATGTTGAATAAAATGATCGCCGCATAAACAATTTGATATTCAATAATTTTGAGATATTTATCACCAAATTTGTTACATTTATATGAAGGAAGCACTGTTTTGAGGTTCAACAATAACTGACGAATGATAATATAGGAACCAAATTGCAATTCTATTGGAACCAGAACAATTAAGTATTTCTAGAAGGGAAACAAAATAGTAAGCAATGTGAGTATATTTACAATAATGACTCATTTCTTTTAAAATGAAAGATGATATAAATATTTGAGCATGTCATGGAAGGAATTGAATTTGATTTGAGGATTTAGTGTATAAAACACGGTATTTTATGTACAATTTCGATTTTGATTTATAAATTATGATTATCAAATAAGATGCCATCTTACTGAACTTTATGGCTGAAGATAATTATAATATTCTTGCTCTAATTGTTGAAAAGTCACACATGACTATGAAAAGGAAAATTTGATTTGTAATGTTTATTGTGATGCCAATGATTTGATGGGTTTATTGTGCCATACTATTTGAAACATCTCAATTGTTAGTTTCAATCCCGTCAAAGACATTCGTGTCTCTATCTTTATGATTGTCAACTACTCAAAGTAGTTTTCGACCACATAGAAAAAACCGCCCTGGATTTATCACATGAACGAGATATCAAATTTGAGGCGGATGCAAAGTATGAATACTTCATACTTCATGAGTTTTTTTGTTTAATTTTGGAACTATTTGGCTACTACATGATTTTTCTTCGTAAATCAATACCATATGTTGAATAAAATGATCGCCGCATAAACAATTTTGATATTCAATAATTTTGAGATATTTATCACCAAATTTGTTACATTTATATGAAGGAAATTGAAACATGTCATTCAGCATGCATATTATAAGAAAAACTAACACAAACGAACAGAATAAAATCAATTTGCACTCGAAATCGATATTAAGAATTTCTATTGATATTTGCAAATATTAAGAAACTCTCGAAGAATAATTTATTCTTAATGCAATAAATTATATTTAACTAATTTTTAATATTCAATGATAAGCACATGTAACTTGTAGGTTGAACTTGCAAGATATAACATATTCTTTGTTTTTCGTTAGTACTAAGATTTTGGAAACTACAAACGCTCAAATACATTTTTACAATACATACATATGTTTCAATGTGGTAACTTTAAAATGAATGTAAAATTATGAAAATCAATTTAATAATATAATTATAGTTGCTAATAGCACATAATATCGCTGTAATGATATATGTAAAACACGTTTCTTATAATTTTATTTACTTTTTTTTTATTTGCCACTATAATAAATCTATACATATTTAACGTCGCATAAGATTTATTTTTGAACATACAAGAGACTGCGGATGTAATTGGTTAAGTTTCTATTTCTATCTTAGAAACAAAAATACTTAATTTATATTTTTAGTTCCATATATGTTTCATTGTTTGTCATGCTCAAGTTTTAGATTCATATTTTATCTAATTATGCTTTTTTATGAGGTTGCTTGTACCATGTAAACTCTGGTCGAATATTTTATTTTTTATATCAATATGATTTATACGTTTTGAAAAAGGGAATGATTTCTACATGTACCTGCACCACTTTTCTTTCAATTTTATGTGACATGGCTTTTGACGTAAACAAATTACATATATCTAGTAATGGTTTCGGAGCAAAAAAGCTTCATACGAAAATTTCTCTAAACAAAACTATTTTTGTTGAAGAGTATCAGCAGCTGATTTATATTTTTCAGGTTTTATAAGGGAATGTTGTCTGTATGTTTCTTAGAATAGTATACGTTTTGAGTGTTGGTTTGACTCATCACCAATTATGATAATCAATGCTAAAATTTTTTTTCTTTTTTTTTATAAAATTAAATAATTTTATTCTGCATTCTGTTTCTTATAAACAATGAGCAGAGACTGCTAACTAACAAATTTGTTATACACAAATGAACACTGATATGCACGGATTTTTGCTTAAGAAATTAATACAAAAACATGAAAATACAACAATTAATACAACAAATTATATTGCACAAAATTTTACGTATATTCATGTAGCACGACGCAGAACCAGGTGAGCTGGTCAAACCCCGGTGGAGGCGTAGAGAATCTCTTTGAGCACCGGCAGAGACGACTACGGGCCGCCTAGAGTCGTCACGGAGAGCGTAAAAGTTATATTCGATGACTTCGAATTGGATCTCATCGTTGGCAGTCACTTCGCTTCATTTGTTTTCATTTACTAGATTTGGGTCGCAAAAACTTCTTATAACATCGTCGAAGTAACATTCGCCGTTTTACATCTTTATCACAATATACAGATCTGCTTGATGTATTGAATTATTATTCTGGTTGATAAGCAGATCATGATGTTATGAATACTATTTAATTCCAGTTACTTGCACGGATTTTTCCAACAATTTTTATAAATGAATAACTCGTTGTTATCCTTCAGACACATTTCTAGTGTATTCAATTTCTCCACCGTCTTCAATGGCAAGATCAAGTCAATCTCCTTATGCAAACATTTCAAGTAAAGATACTAATCCAAATTAAGACATTTATTAATTGATTTCTTAATAATAAAATATATATTAACAAGTTGAGTTGTGATCCACTATCGTGGATATCCATATTCCCTCTTCGTTGACATGGACCACTTTGGGAATCACTTGTTCTAGACGAACCAATATTAAGATGAAGCAGCTCTGCTTACATTGTTGTAAAATTACAATTATTTTCGCATTTGATAAGTGATAATTCTGAATTTAGTTCATGTTCATACCATGAATTATATTCTACTTACTACTATATAATTTCATTTAGTGTTATTTAATAAACAGTATGCATTTTTGATTGTCCCCAACTATAACTATCGATCTGTTGGGGAGAAATTACTTTATGAAAACGTGGAAAGTTATCATTATTATTAACTTCCCGTAGGGCAAGTTATAGTAATCGCAAAAAAATCGAAAATGAAAATTTTTGCATTTCTCGACGTTTCAAAGGTTTCTGAATATTTTGGCATACCTTAGAAAAAATGGATGTATGTGTGTGTGTGTGTATGTATGTGCGGATACAAATTTTCGTCGACGATTTCGGGAACATCGATCAACCGATTTGAATAATTCGAAAAACATTCGATTCGTATTGATAAGGAGACGTGCTGATTAGTTTTTGGCGGAGGCAGGTCTAGCCGTTCCGAAGATACGGGGCAAAAAGTGGCGAAAACGGTAACTCAGTTTTTAAGAGAACGGAGCGTCCGATTTTAATAATTCAAAAAACATTTTACTTGTATTGACAAGGTGAAGAACCGATCAAATTTTCATAAAGGCAGGTCTAGCGGTTTCGGAGATCTAATGAAAAAAGTAAAAAAAAATGCCATTTGGCGGTCAAAAATGATCATTAGACATATGCACATCAAATTATCAGATATTTTATAGAGATTTTAACAATAAGTATAATTTTGGTTTACATTCCTATGGGTTCCGTACCAATGTTTACGCGTTAGACGTCGACGCGGCGCTTACGCGGTTTGATATTTCGTCTTTATGCAGTACGATTGCTTTGAAAAAAAGTTTAGATCTTTCAAAATATGTCAAAATAAAGAAAACATTTTTTTACAAAAAAAAAAAAAATTTAAAAAAAAATTAAAATTTTTTTTTTTTTAAAAAAGTAATTTTTTGTCTAATTGTTTGTCAAAAATCTTATTTTTTCGAAGTAAATTTTTTTCAAAAATGTTAATCGTTTTTAAAAAAATAATAATTTTTGGTACGGGAAGTTCCAGCAATTTGCCTTAAGGCACGATGCCTTAATTGCCTTAAGACAGAATTCCACTTACAGCTAGTCTTCTATATATATAAAAATAAGTCGGGTTTTCCTTCCTGACGAAATAACTCCAGAACGCACGAACCGATTTCGACAATTTTGCATTCGTTGGAAAGGTCTCGGGCTCCGCAAGGGGTATAGCTAAGAAAATTAGTTGTGCATGGCATCGTGCCTTAATGCAAGCTGCTGGAACTTCACGCACCGTAATTAAAAATTCGAGTAATAAAAATCAATAACTGTTTTAAATAATTTCAAATAGATTATTTTCTATATATATAAAAATAAGTCGGGTTTTCCTTCCTGACGAAATAACTCCAGAACGCACGAACCGATTTCGACAATTTTGCATTCGTTGGAAAGGTCCATACGGGAAGTTCCAGCAATTTGCCTTAAGGCACGATGCCTTAATTGCCTTAAGACAGAATTCCACTTACAGCTAGTCTTCTATATATATAAAAATAAGTCGGGTTTTCCTTCCTGACGAAATAACTCCAGAACGCACGAACCGATTTCGACAATTTTGCATTCGTTGGAAAGGTCTCGGGCTCCGCAAGGTTTGTAGCTAAGAAAATTAGTGGTGCATGGCATCGTGCCCTAATGCAAATTGCTGGAACTTCACGCACCGTAATTAAAAATTCGAGTAATAAAAATAATCAATAACTGTTTCAAATAATTTCAAATAGATTATCTTCTATATATATAAAAATAAGTCGGGTTTTCCTTCCTGGCGAAATAACTCCAGAACGCACGAACCGATTTCGACAATTTTGCATTCGTTGGAAAGGTCTCGGGCTCCGCAAGGTTTATAGCTAAGAAAATTAGTTGTGCATGACATCGTGCCTTAATGCAAGCTGCTGGATTTTTACGCACCGTAATTAAAAATTCGAGTAATGACATTAGTGAGAATTATCAGAATTATGCTTGGTTAAGTCAACGAGTAATTCTTGCCGCAAAGAATAATGATGTACACGCCCTGAATTTCACCATTCAATCAAAAATTGCTGGCGATTTGGTGACATACCAATGATTCTGACTGGTTTTCCGTTTGACTTCAAACGATTGCAATATCCAGTTCGCCTTGCGTTCGCAATAACATGTCGCAAGGCCAAACGCTTAGTGTTAGCGGGATAAATTTCATATAGATTATTTAGAAAATCATTGTTTTTCACATGGGCAGTTATACGGTGCCTGTTCACGAGTTGGAAAACCATCCGCTTTGTTTGTGTTAACGTCAGACCAAAAAACAAAAAATGTGGTTTACCAAAGATCACTTCCATAAATGGGTAATTTGCGGATTCACTTTCATTTACTTAGAGAAGTTCAAATAAAAAACACTTCATTTTTGTAATCAAAATAAATTCGTTACTGTTGTATAATAAAATCAAATTTTTCCTTTTAAAATATAAAACAAACAAAAAATTTCTTCATCTTTCTCACGAAACCATCTGGTGGCGAAACGAAGTTCGTCGGGTTTGCTAGTAATTTATAATATGATCATATTCATGAACACTTAAAATGTTGAATTTTTTGCTACCATATTCAAGTGATGCTAAGTAAGAGTCGATGATTATGTCATCTAACCACTCATTTTCATATAAAGTAAAAAAATTATTCAATTTAATGGCATATTTACCAAAAAATCCTATAGTATACAATATATCCCTATTATACATGAAGGTTTTATATAGAAATGAAAATCTATAGCTACGTTAACAATTATTGTTAGGATACAAACCTATTTTTAGATCTGTACTAGAGTCAGCAGAGTTATTTGATTAAGGAAAAGCATTTTTCCTACATCGGTAAAAATTGACCGGATTATTAGATTTTTTGTTCTATGTTTCCTTTGCATCTCTAATATCTACTGTCGTGCTATGGCCCTTATTTAATTTTTCGGTTACTTTATTTACTGTGTTGGTTTTTTCATTTTTTTAAATATTGTTTTCCATGCTTAACTTTTTTGACTTGCATTTCTTCTTCTTTTTCTAATATAACTTTTATTATTAAATCATTATTGTAAAGCGTCATCAAATGTTCAATTGTATCTATGAAATGTGACGGTTTCATATATTTATTACCATGGCAGATACTGTTCTTTAATGTATTGAAAAATAATTCGACAGCAGTATTTGAATACAAATGTTTTCTGTCATTATCTAACATTAGACCTGACCATAAAGGTATAATTGGAATATACCTGTCCTTTACATAATTTAGGAAACCTGGAAAGCAAAAACGATTAGTAAATCCTTCTTTCGGCATAATCTTTTCGGCTTCGCATTTAATATGAAGGAAATCTTTATAAAATAGACTATTTCGTAAAAGATCTCGACATGGTTCACGATCATTCATTTCTGAAACATCAGTATCAGTCAAGATTGTCTTGTGTGACACTGAGTCATTATTTTAAAATAGATTTATTTCCTTGATTGCTAAATCTATTTGTACATTATGATATTTGCTACCTAAAATCCACACAATATGAGTGAACATTTTTCGAGCATGGTTTAAATCTCTACATCTTTCACCTAATTGAAAAATAATTGACCTACAGCTAACGATATTATTTCCTGATTACCATTTGCAAATTCTTTTGCATGATATGACAGTCTCTTTGTGAAATGACTGCAACATAAATGCAATGTTGTTTTCTGTAAAAAATTTAAAACTAATTATATACTTGGTTACAAAAGTAAATCTTTATTTCTTTAATTCTACAATATATTTATAATATACAAAATAAAATCCCGACTAGCAAGTGTACCGGTCAATTTGATATATAATAATCATATCAGTATATAAATCCCGCCTCTTATATAGGTAACAATTGATTATATAACAGGTACGTTTTTGTGACGATTTGCATGCGGTCGTATGCAGTCGTCTGCAGTCGTCTGCGGTCGTATGCAATCGTATATAGTTGTATGCGTACGAGATGGATCCCGTAACTAACTATTATCATTCAAATATATATATATCACTTATTATTATAATCAAAGAAATTTGTATTATTGCAACCTTGGATTAATGCATGAATGCTTGCATAGCTGTGGTGTGTGGAAATTTGCTTTTTCGGTGAAATTGTCATTTCCCGTAACATCATAAGGACTAGATCCACATTGTCGTCGGGATAGAATTTATTTTTCTTCTTTTCTTCAGACTTTGCCTGACGCGTGCAAACCTGTGAAGGTAGATTGTATACTTTACCAAAATTTTCATATGATTCAGGAAATTCTGTTATCATATCTTCGAACTGCTCAAGACGACATGCTGCCGGTTTTTGATGTTTAAGTTTTTTTTTTTAAATCATCTCTGTCTTTTCCTCTTAGTTCCCTACACCTAAGAATTGGATTAGTATCTGTACCATGATTAAGTATACCTTCAGGTATGATTAAAATTTCTTTAATCATTTTTTGATGAGGATCAAATTTAATGTGAGCATTAAATATCATGCAATTTCCAACATCCTTTTCCTCCTTTTGATTGCGATTCTTGGGACAATGAGCTCTAATATGAGCACTTTTTTTATTTACTCGTGCATAGCGAAAGTTCAAATCGCAAGGATATATTGCAGCTTTCCTAAAACACTTTAAAAATGCTTCTTTATAAAATTTATTCATTTAACTGTACCATCTACAACATGGAATAAATCCTCAAATTGGAGATCTAAAGAAAATTGCTCATTTTTCTTCGGGATTTTGTCGGTAACACTCATTGTTGAGTTATCGATTTTACTATATTCTAAAGCACTATTTGAATCATCAGAAAAATTGCCAATCATCGTGCTTGACAAAACATCCATTTTTGTAACAATATAAGATGGTACAAAGGAAATATTCTAAAAATAAAAAACTAAAATTTAATAAGGCTAAATTAGGATAAGTATAATTATGTAAAAAAATTATTTTGTATCTTATAAATATAATTAATATGCCTCACCTTAATATTGTTATATTATTAACTTGATAACTTGAAAAAGTTTCGCTATAACACCCTAAAACGAAAACATAAAAACTCGTTAAAATAATAATAAGTTATTAATAAATAATATGCCTCACCTTGATAGTGATCTTTATATTATATGTATTAATATTCAAGGCAAAATGCCTTGTGTATCTTATAAATATTATGCCTTGCCTTACCTTAATATATTATTCCGCGTCCGGTCCGCGTGAAAAAACTCTATCTTAATACTACTTCTGTATAATCTTGATTATAAACGCACTGAACGTACTAATTACACTAAATTAATAATATGATTAAATATAAACTATTATTGGAAATTATCAACTACGTTATAATATTATACCAATTGATACGTCTCAGCGCGTTCTCAAATTCCAAATGAGCTAGTCTCGCGACTGCAAGCCTGGCATGGAATCGCACACACACACACAACACACGCGCGCAACCAACCACTTGAGACAAGGAGTGGCGCGCGCGCTCGCATGTCACGCCTCGCAAGCCTGTCGTAAAATCACATGCACACAACTCATGCACACAAAAAACTACAACAGCGAGCGAGTGTCGCGCGCACTCATGCTAACGCGTCGATCAGCCACGACCAGCTACGACACTGCGCGAACGTGGTACGGCCTGAGTCGCGCGGGCTTTCGTTAAATCACACACACACACACACAAGCAGCACGCAACAATGCTGCCAATTTTTCAATTGGAGTATATATAAAGTCGAAATGTATTGTTAACACTAGAAAGACGGACGCAGTCATTTTGACTGTTTTCCATTTTCAAGCATAAAAATAACTATGTATTTGAAGTCGCAGCTTCGTGAAATTTTGTGACTTTTTATACAACATACAAATGCGTAGATAAATCGTATTATTTGCCTTATCTCACTTTTATTTTCAATATTCTTACATGTTATGCCTGCATGGACGGAAAACAGTCATTTTGACTGCTATAGAAATTTTACATTACAAACGGCTTTGTTATTTTATTGCAAATCGTTATCTCGCGTGCATTCATCTCCAATAAGCGATAATGCATTTGTTATATAAAAATAACCGAATTTTGGTAAGTATTGACATTAGAATGGTCTTTTTTACGTAGTAACTTTCAGTATAACGCGTCGTTCAGTTGACTTTTTAGAACCTATAAATAAAATGTCGAAGAGAAGTGAATTATTGCAAAAGCTTACAAACATAAGGGAAGAGTGTTCCGACATAGAATCAAATGCAGAAAATTGGGCACAATAATCTGAAGATGAATCGGATTATATTCCACGTGAATCATCTGATTCTGAGGGTAGCGATGAAGGTGATCACTATTGATGAAAATGAAAGTGCCATCAGTGTATGCAGGAGGGTGCTAAAAGGCTTAGAAACTGATGAAAGAATTCAAGAAACGGAAACAGCTGTCGATGGTACTGTATGGACAAAAATTGCCGAAGGTGGGTACTCCAGGAAGGTCATCATCTAATTGTGTTTTCAAGGGTGTGAAAGGGCCAACAAGCTATGCAAAAAGAATATTATTACAGGTGATCTTGTCAGTGCATTTTCGTTGATAATAGATAATTATATCATCAAACACATAAAACAGTGCACAGAAGAAGAAGGCTGTCGAATTTTGGGGTACGATTAGACAAATCGTTACCGGAAATATGTGCATTTATTGGAATTTTATATGCTCGTGGGGCCTATGAGGCAAAAAAATTGAAAATGACTTATTTATGGTCAGCAAAGAAGACATGGCAGATCAAAGGTAAAGAAAATATACCGTGAAATCCAGTTCCAATCCAGTAGATGACCCCTGCAAATATTTTTCAATATTTTGGATTTGGCTGCGATAAATGCCTGGATTCTTTACAAGGAAGCGACAGGAATAAAAATCCAAAGAAAACAAATCCTTAGAGAACAGTTTTTATTTAAATTGGCAGAACAGCTTTCCGCGGACTACACGACATCAACACAAAAAAAATCAAAGGAAAATGATGACCCACAGACATCTTGCAAATACCAATAGTAATAAAAGAAAATTTTGCCAAATAAGACTTTGTAATAATAATAAAACTAATAATACGTGTCAAAGTTGCAACAAACATGTTTGCGGAAAATGTACTCATAAAAAGATCTCAAATTATATTTGCATGAATTGTAAAAATAATGAATTTTTTGTTTCGGATGAACTATTTTTTTAATTTTAGCACTCATAGATAATTTGTATAAATGTAAATAGTACATGAAATAATAAAAATTAATTTTAAACAAATTTCTAAACGCATTATTTATTTTTTTCACGGCAGCAGTCATTTTGACTGTTTTCAGGCAATGTAGGTATACTCAATTCGTCCGTCTTTCTAGTGTTAATGAATAATAAGAAACTCTACACAGTTTATGTAGCTACTCTTCATTAGAAAATTCTTTGAAAATAATAAGAAAAAGAGAATAACAAGAAATTCTATACAGTTTATTTTATGTAAAATTCATTAGTGTTTTAATAATGGACGATGCTAAATTAAATTTTTCTTTTGTAAGGTCATTGGCACTTTGGTTGTGGTCAGACTGGCCTCGACTACGACCACCATGGTGGCCTCTGTTGCCTCTGCTGCCGCCTCTGTTGCCTCTGCCTCTGCCGCCTCTGTTGCCTCTGCTACTGCCTCCTCCTGAAGGGAGGAAATTGCTCCGCGGTGGCTTCCTGCCGCGCCGAGTTCTTCTGCCCCGTCCACCACCGCGTACTGAATCTCTCCTATTTACGGCATCGTACCGGGACTAAAGTAATAATATTATAACAACTTATAGCTAAGTATATTTACTAATGTATTTATATAATATTATATAAATGCTACATTACCTTGTCAAGATAAATTTGTAGGCTAACGCCCTGAGTATTCATCATGATTTTATTGAATAAATCAATAAATATGTTTGCGTCATATGGCATTTCAAACGGCAGCAAAGCCACCGTCTTCCACTCTGCTGGCATTGCTGCCTGAACTTTTTTCAGCACTTCTCCAACTGTCTGGAGCTCGCAATCTGCCATAAGAAAAATCATAATGAAAAATTGCTTAAATTTGTATATAAGTTCCTTATATATACTTATATATAAGATTTTGATTTTTTAGTTCGTATATTTATATTTATACCTTCATCCTCATATGCAATGGCACATAATGCCACTGCATGCCCCAAGTAGCTTGTGGTCCAGGCGACGTCCCCGACACCGTCCGGCCTCGAATTTTCAGTATTAAATCTATCACAGTAATAAATAGAAATATGTACACGTCCTGAACAATAAAGAATTGGATTTAAATTACTTACATTGTCATTTTTTCCATTTTAGTTTTGTTGTGACTACCCGTGAATAAAATTAGTAGGTGCTCCACGGGTATCGTTTTTAACGTTGAGAATTTCATCACCTTTGCCGCCACATCTTTAGTTAAGACTACAGAAAATGAGATTATATAGATATTATAGAGAGATTATAATATTATTATAATATATATATATATATATATATATATATATATATATATATTATCTCTATTATTCTGTAATTAATTATTTGTCAGGAATCTCTTAATTAAAACACCACGATGCAGTAACCTTTATAACCTTTATTCAATATTCTCACTAGTTCGTCTCTACACTTTCACTCTGTGACTCACTCTGTTCGTACTGTCGTCATACCAACTGCACAAACACGCTTAAGTCTTACCGACATCAACATTACCAACCGCACGGGACTGTCATGGTCCGCGCCATATTCAAACATGCATTCAAACATTCACACAATATATTTCGCTAACAGTTCGGCCAAACCTGACCCTACAATCGCCCTCGATTGACTAACAAGAATCTACTTAGCGAAATATACAATTCATAATACATTATTTTACAACTTTTACCTTACCACATTACAACAATACAATATTTCATTTATTTATTATTGTCCTTACTCTTACTGTCTTTAATCACTTATTGTCCTTACGCACTCATAGTCATTATTCACTTTCATTAACTTATTAACAACATTATTCATTTTCACAAATTGTCATTGCTCACTTTCACAAATTGTCATCAACACTCACTGCAACGCTTCACCTAAATTTCTTAAAGTTTCTTTCTACGCTTACTATAATAACTTATTAGTCCTAAAAATAATCGCAACTGTCTAAATGTCTTTGGAACTGGATAATTTATCACTACACTAGGTCTAATACTATCCTTATCCACATAACACCTTAAATAGACCAAAACAAAACTACACTTTCGAATTTTTAACTTTAATTTATTTACACCCAATGTCTTCATATCCTTAATTACCTCCTTGCTTGATGTACCTTGGCAAGCAAACAACTTCACAAACTTCGACTCTCGCGATAACATTCTGGCCGTCACTCCACTGAACCAGTAACTTGTTTTTAATGCATTTATTGTACGATCTACTCCAGCATGCCCCAACTGCTCATCTTCATTCCTAATTACATTATATGAGAGGTCATCTCCTTGCTTTCGATATACAAGGCCATCTCTCAACTCATAAAATTTACTCTCCCTTACCTCTAGCTCACACCTTACGGCTTTTATATTCTCGCCTTGGTCTTGCTCCAGAGCCAACACTCGCTCAAATGAGTTTTCTTCCACTACCAAACTGTTTACTATATTAATTTCAACCTCTTTATCACTATCTTTGTCACTAATGTCAATCACCAATATATTATCATCATTCTCCTTTCGCTCACTAGTCACCTCTTTTCCTATGTCAGTATTTAAATCTTCATGATTGAGCAACATCGTCGTACTGTCGGGCACCTGTTGCGCAGGCTGCACCAAACTAACGGCCCGTTCCGCTGGCGTTAGCTCGTTCATAACGCTCAATAGCGTACCCAAATCCTGGAAACGATTCATTTTTGCCTGGGTCTGAAGTAGCGGGTTGTCAAACCCATCGATCATGTATGCCAACATGTCGCCTTCGGTAACATCCGCCCTGTTGCCCAGCGCCATCTTCTCCTGGAAGTAGGAGCTAAAGGGTTCCTGCCTCTGCCATCTCCGGGCCTCGAACTTTCTCATCCTCGTCATGCGATCTTCGCTGTTCTGAAAGAAAGCTGTCATCGCCCTCTTAATTTCGTCGTAGGTATAAGTGGCGTATTCTGCTTTACTAAAAAACCACGACTTAGCAGCTCCTGTCAATTTGGATATCATTAACACCGCCATCTTCCTTTTGGTCACGTCGTACGTATCGCGAACGGCTTCTATACGCTTGAAAAACGAATTCACACATTGTTCCGCCGAACCTCCAAATTCTGGCAGCATCGCCAACAATTCACTACTCGTTATATCCTCAACTTTATCGCTATTTGTAGATCTGATTAAATTTATAAGATCTGTCAATGAAAGCAGTCTCAGAGCTTCCGACGCCATGATTTCTTTATTAACTCCTGTAGCCATTTTATTTTTAATCTTTAAATTTCTCCACAATCCTGCATTTCTCCACACAACTGTTACTGCACATTAACTAAATAATATCGCTAGCACGCCTTGCTTGCCATATTTTTACTATACTGTTCACCTTAGTCAGCCACGTGCTAACCTAACTTTTACACTTCTCGCCGAAACAAACACAAAACACCAAAAAACACCACACTTGGTCTGATAGCGTCGCACACCTGCTTTCTATCACAACCCTCGTAATTATTAATCCACCTGATTAATAATATACGCACTTGTAATTATTGGAATCGCCTATTCCAATAACAACCTTAACTAAAAATCACACACTTGGTCTGATAGCGTCGCACACCTGCTTACTATCACAACTCTCGTAATTATTAATCCACCTGATTAATAATACACGCACTTGTAATTATTGGAATCACCTATTCCAATAACAACTTTAACTAAAAATCACACACTAATTATCTCCGTAATTATCTCGGTAATTATCCCGGTAAAATCTCGGTAAATCCCACTTCTGAAACTATTGTCTATATATTCTCTGTAATTAATTATTGTCAGGACTCTATAAATTAAAACAACACGGTGCAGTAACCTTTATAACCTTTATTCAATATTCTCACTAGTTCGTCTCTACACTTTCACTCTGTGACTCACTCTGTTCGTACTGTCGTCATACCAACTGCACAAACACGCTTAAGTCTTACCGACATCAACATTACCAACCGCACGGGACTGTCATGGTCCGCGCCATATTCAAACATGCATTCAAACATTCACACAATATATTTCGCTAACAATATATATATATAAATTGAAAATTACCAGTTTCTTTATTTTCAATTTCCATTTCGCGAATTCTACTTGCAACTTATTTCAATGATCTCGAAAATGAATTAAGTATTTCTTCTTTGACCGGCTTTTTGAAAAGTTTCGAGTAACATTCGATGAATTAAAGTAAATTTAATAACAAGTA
This sequence comes from Ctenocephalides felis, assembly GCF_003426905.1. Lineage (NCBI taxonomy): Eukaryota > Metazoa > Arthropoda > Insecta > Siphonaptera > Pulicidae > Ctenocephalides > Ctenocephalides felis. The sequence goes on from NW_020538335.1 coordinate 26,266, forward strand.
TATATGTAAAGCAGGGCAAGGCACAAAGGTCCAATTTGACTTTGAGCAAATACAAACTATATTATAAAAATCAAACCAATTATATCACAACAAATTACGCTTCCATAAAAAATTTCAAATTAAAAGTGTAAAGTTTTTACTCGATTTTGAAATATCACCTTTATATATATATGTATATATATACTAGCTGACCCGGCAAACGCTGTTTTGCCATCAAAAATATTTTGCCGCATTGCAGAAGTTCTTATAATATACATGATATATTAATAATAATGTTATATTTTTATTACACAAATTTCTTCACATTTTGATAATTAATTCGAACGCATCATAGTGCTTTGTTTATTTTAATTTTATTTATGTCAAATAGTGAAATATTTTTAATCAATGAATAAATTAGATTTTAGTCTGAATCATCGCAGTACCATTATCTAAATATATAATTTTTATATAAATATCAGATTTTTTACTTTTGCATTTAATTTAAAAATATTGAATGTCAATTTCATATATCCAATATGCACTTAATTTTTAAATGCTAAAATATTTCCTTTTTGGTTCGAAATTTAATATAATATAATATAATTTATATCTATAATTTGATTGCCAATATTGCCTATAACATAACTTGGAATAATTAATTTATTTGTATCTTATTGAAGTCGTTAAAAATTCATTTTTTTTTTGAACTGTCAGAAATTTGTTTATGATTAATGTTAAATTCAATATGTCGCTTTTTTATTGTGATCTATAATGTTTTAATCGCTTATCATATAAATTTTCGACTGCAAATTGATATTCATACTATCCCTGAAACTAACATGGATAAGGTTCTGAAAAATCCGAGTCCAAATCTATAAAATGTTTGATTTTTGGCACTTTTATTAATTTTTTTATCAATTTTCGTACTGTAAAATAATGGATGATTATTTATCAAAATTGTAATATTTAGACTATAATTTTAGATGTATACTTTTTATTTTGGCATTGAATTATTTTCATTGAAATCAAGTGAAACATAAATATATTTATTCGATATTTATATAAAACATATAATTAAAATATGCATTAAAATCATATTGTCTATAAATAATATGTCATTTTATAAATAGTATTTATTACTTTGGTGCTTGATATGGGTATGAATTTGTAATAAAATATATTCTTTCTGACAAATAGTTAAAAACTTGTTATAATTTTCAAAATTATTTGACATTTCATACTTCAAAAATTAATTCACTCGCATCATAGCGTTTTGTTTATTATACTTTTGTCATGTCAAATACGGCAATATTTATTTTTTATAAATTAATAATTATTTTAAGTCATCAATGAATATATTATATGATTGTTAAATTCATAAAAAAGTGCAAATTGAACACAGGAATATTGTGGAAATAAATATTTTTTTACATAAATATCTGATTTTTGACATTTGCATTTCATTTGAAATTAATTATAACTGGCAAAATATTTTCTTTTGGATCGAAATTTAATATAATATGATATAATATTTAGTTTGTCTAGTTTGTTTTTGTCAGATTGCAATGATACCTTCAGATTGTACTATTTCATTTAAGAGGTTACAATTTTCTGTATGATTAACGTTTGCGATGTCAATCAAAATTTATCTCAACTCATATAATAATAATAATTTATTTTAATTACACAAATTTCTTTATACTTCGATAATTAATTCCAACGCATGATGCAGGTGTTTTGTTTATTTTAATTTTGTTTGTCATTTTTTTTTAAATTAATGAATAAATCAGGTTTCAGTCTAAATTAACAAATCAGTATCTTTATCTGAATATACAATTTTTTATATAAATATTTGACTTTTTACATTTTCATTTAATTGAAAAATAGTGAATGTCAATTTCATATATTCAATATGCAGTATATTTGTAAATATCAAAATATTTCCTTTTTGGTCGAAAATTAATATATGATATTTATTTTACAATATTGTGTTGTATCTATAATTTGTTCGGCAATATAACTTGGAATAATTAATTTATTTGTTTCTTATTGAAGTCGTTAAACATTTTTTTTGTGAAATGTCAAATTTTTATTTATGATTAATTTTAAATTCAATACGTCGCTTTTTTATTGTGATCTCTGATCTATAAGGTTTTGATGAAGTTTTGGTATCCGAAATAATTTGGTAAGCTAATAAAATAAATATAAATTGTAAATCTATTTATATAATTAAAATATTTTCATAAATATTGACAAATGACATTTGACGATTTTCATGTCAACATTTATTCAAATTTATAAACATTGACTTTTAATTAGATTTAAAACTATAAATTGTGATTTTGAATATAGCATTTCATCTAATTTGGATATAAATGCTGGGTATATCTTCTATATATGTATATGTATAGATATACTTTTATTGTATTGTGAATTAAATTTTTTGAACTGTCAAATTTTTTTTTCAAAAATCATAAATCTTTTTTTCTCGAGTTTTCCATAAATTTTGACATTTGTCATTTTAGTGTTTTTTTTTTGGCCATTTTATGTCAAAATTTTTAGAAATTTATAAAAATTACATATTTATATTTTAAATTTACTTTTCAAAATTTCCTATAACCTAAGTTGGATATATAGGCACACGTTGAGCCAATAAAATTTAAAATCGGTCCAGTAGTTTGGGCGTCCATCGCGAACCAACATCGTGACACGAGATTTATATATATATATATATATATATATATATATATATATATATATATTGATGGTTTATTTATAATCGGGCAGTAACACCAAGTAAAAAAAAAACTAAAGTAATTTTGAAATACTTTATTTATCCATACGTTTCGGTCTTCATCGAGACCGTCATTCAGTGGAAAAACTAAAAGATTTTATATGATGTGGAAGGAAAATAATATAAAGTTATAAAACTTATATATAAGTACTTACAGAATTAATTATGCAAAAATACACTACACTATTACACTATGATAAGCCAAGCTATTAATAATTGAAACATTTAAACTAATTATTTTTTTTGACAATTTTTTGGTTACACTATAGTGTGTACAAGTTGGATAACGACTAAATACTGAATGAATTGTGTTTACAAATTTTACGAAAGTGTAAAAAGACCGGCAAACATATGTTTTTTGTAAAATAATAAAATAATAAAAATACACGCTTCATTCAGATATAGTAGTGATTTTGAAATGGTCTAAGATTATTTTATAGTCATTGCAAAGCGAATTGTTGTCAGTTCTTAAATTTATGGCCCTATCCTTGTGTAAAGAAATTAGACATCCTTCGCTAAATCGCCTTTTAAATAAATTATTTTCGAAATGTAAAATCGTGGGATTGGAAAAATGAATTCTGGTTTTTATTTTTCGAGTTGTTTTTGTGTTGTGATGTTCTTTTGTGTAAATTCTGACTGGTTTCACCTATGTAGACGCAATTACAATCTAGACAATTAAGCTTAAAAACTAGATTACTTAGGATTCTTGGGTTAAATTTCGATTTTAATTTTGTAAAAAAAGTTGAAAAAGTGTTTTTGGAGGTACAAACTACTCTAATATTATTTTTACTGAAAATTTTTCTCCACGGGCAATGTAATTCTTTAATGAAAGGTAAACTTATAGTTCCGACGTAATTTTCAAGGTTTGGATTATCAATTGAATTATTGTGATAGTTTTGGAGATATAGGATTCTATTTTTTGTTATGGATTGGATGAGGTGTTGTGGGTAGGAGTTTTTGGTTAGGATTTGTGAAATGAGAGAGAGATTCTTTCTTAAAAATTTACTGTGTGATAATAATAATGCGTGGTCTATTAAGTTTATGATTATGCCTATTTTGATAGAGAGGGGGTGGTAAGAATGGTAATTAAGATAACGGCCTGAATATGTTGGTTTGTGATACCAATCAGTTATTATTTTATTATTTTCGCGAAAGAGTCTAAGAAACTGATAAAGAAGAATCTAAGAAACTGATAGATTTATTATTTTCTAATTCAGAAGTGAATTGTAGGTGTTGGTTGTGGGCATTAAAAGAATTTACCAGAGTTGTTGTGTCACTGTTTGGGATGCATGTTATGATGTCATCAACATATCGGTAGTAAAAAATTTGTTTGTTGTAGGAATTTAAAATTGTGGATTCTATGTGTTGAAGGGCTAATTCAGCTAAAGATTGGGAGGCTGGAGATCCCATTGGTGTACCAAATGTTTGGAAATAGAATTTACTATCAAACTCAAAATATGTGTTAGAAATTAAAAATTTTATTGTTTCTCGAAACCAGTGTAGGGAAATTGTGGTATGGAAGGATATATCGTGCCATTTTTTAGTTATGGCTTCAAGGATAAGGTCTAATGGAACGTTTGTAAACAGTGATACTACGTCTAAACTAATTAAAACGTTATCATTTGGAACTGTAATTTGTTTAAGTTTTTCGACAACCTCGAAAGAATTTTTTATGTGAAATGGGGATTGTTTGGTGACAGGAGTTATGGAATTGTTTATATATCTTGATAATTTATAAAGTGGTGAGTTAATGTCTGATACAATAGGACGGAAAGGTAAGTCAGGTTTATGGATATTGGGAAGACAGTATAATCTTGGGTGGTAAGGATGTAAGGTACCCCAAAATCCATAAACCTGACTTACCTTTTTTGTATACCCATCTCGCAATTCAATAAAGGTGAGTGACGCGATGACAAATTATTAACAATGTTCTGAAAGCGGAAACGAAATTATGGCAACTAGAATTTATATTAGAACAGCATTGACTTCTTCTACAACCATAAAAGTTTTGTAGCGGGTCTTGATTAAATTATTCTCGTACATAGAAAATGAAACCCCCGGTATCACTTATTTTTTTCCAAATGTGTCTTAAAATCTTTATAGTTTTTACCCAGTTCTTAACGCAGGCGGCTTTATTTACAACAAAAAAGGATTTTAATTAAAATAATTTGTAATAATATAAATGAAAAGTAAAAATATAGTGTTTCGTGACGATTTCAAGAAATTTACAACAAATTCTTTCGATGTTGTTTCGAGGTTATAAATTTTGCTGACGATAGAATTCTGACAGAAATAATGCAGATTTTACAATTATAATACTGTTTGATTATTAACCCAATACATATAAATGTGGCAATGTTGACCGCCGCCGCCGCCGCCGCGATAGTGACCGCTGCTGTGGCGAATGTCACCCCAGCCGCCGCCATTTTTACCGCGGTCTTTGCGTGGGCTTCCGCGGCTGCCGTGATTTTCCCCATGGGGTTTATTAGTGCCCCCCGTATTATTTCGATCAGTGGGGCCCCAACTTGCTTATATGGTCCTTTCCTTGAAAAATTTTACGAAGTAGACTTCTCTACGTCGTGTCTGTATTCATATTCGACCGCCATGAGCGATAGAATGGGGTCGTTCTTTTCTAATTTGGCGTTTAAATTTTGAAAACTAAGGCCGACAGCATTCATATCGTAGCCATAGTGTGCATCGGATACGGCACACAGCCCAACCCCATGGTTGAGGAAGGATTTCGCCCAAAGGACATCTCCGATCTTCGCCGGCCGCGTAAATGCCTCCGATACAATTTTCTTTTCCCAAGAGGATTTTATCTCCCTATCCGTTAAAATTATTAGGACTTCATTGCGCGGAAGTAATACTTCCTTAGAATTTTTGATCTTTATAAACTGTATTGAATTTAACATTTTCTCGAAATTTTGTATGCTGTGATTGATTAGAAACAGCATATCGAAATAATTTATCTCGTACTGGCAATTTAGTCAATCTATTCACGCTGTCAAATAAACAGTCCATAAAAATCAAGAATTCTCCAGTTCCAAATGTTGTAGAACTTCCATTGGCTTCCAAGTAACCGGAGTTCTGTAGACCATCCTCATTGCGTTGGGAAAAAACTTGAGCTGCCAGGCTGAAACTCATCCGCTTCATCTTATTTTAATCGAGATGATGTTCAGTTAATGAAGAACATTTCCGGAACAATCTGCAATTTGCATCATAGTCATAATAGTTTACAATATCTTACCAGGAAGGCTCATATTCCATCTCGTCTAAGTTCGTAAACTTCACGTTATATTTTAATAAATGCGGAGGGCCAAACAACGGAATTATTTCGTGCCCATCAATTTCAAAACTCACTTTGTCCCAGTCTCGATTTTTAGTTTTATAATCGTGTTCGGTGTTTTTCAATAACATATTAATAGCTTTACAGTTTGCGGAGTATTGGTCGCAAACTGTGGCTAAATTTTTAAATCAATACTAAATATTTTTCGAGAGATATCAACAATGAGACTTTTTAAATCTGAACTATTGACTCCAACTGAAAAGTAAAAAGCAACAGACTGCTTCCATCGATCTTTAATTTGCTTCAACATAAAAACTAGTGCATCATCTGCAAGTAAAAGCTTCCTGCCATTTGCCTGTTATTCAAATCCTATTATATGATTCTTTTTCTGATCATATAATAAATCAGAAGATAATGATATATAAATACACAATCTTTGCTGCAAATATTTTTTTACGAGAGATAGCAGCTTCTAATGATTGGAAAAGCTTATCGTTAATTCCAACATGTAATGGGATATGCGACAGTAAATTTCTTAAAAGTTTGAAGACTCGGCAATATAAATATTTGCTTCCAGAAATAGCAGGTCTTTGACGACTTTTTATAAAATGTCAATGCGAGAATTTTATCTTTAAATGTGAATTTTCTTCCATTCGGTTTTTTTTTGTATGTTCTCTCAATTGGCATTTTATGACTTGCCCTCAAATTTAACGTCGCTGGAATACAAGAGAATTTTTCAGCACATTTGATGCTCTGCTGAAATTTGTCCCGTACATTTGTATTTTGTTTATCAATTCTTCGCATCTCCTGTATCAAAATTTTTGATGTGTTATACATCTTATGGACTCGGGGTGTCAAGGCATTGCTGCGTTTTTGTTTGACACTCTGCAATAGTTTGTTTTTAAAAATACAAGTAATTAATGTTATTGTAATTTTCAGATGCGTAAACCTTTGCGAGAAACTGGTGTAAATCTAATTGTTGGTTTTAGAAACATTCTTTGTCGCTTAGGGGTGCTCCAATTTTCTTACGAATTAAATTTATTAAAATAAAGATCGCTCAAAAAAAATCTCGCGGTGCATAATTACCTGTGACCGGAATCTCTTATATGACAACAGCTCCCTTATGTCTTCCTTCATTTCATTAATTTTATATGATAATTTGGATAGAGTGTTCATGATACTATCCAACTTGTTCTATGCGACATATATATTGAGACGTATGAATTTGTTTATTGGAATTTAAAAGATTTTAATAAATAGTTTAAATATATAAATTTTAAATAATTTTACCCATCTCCATATTGGGACTCTCCTCTACTTCTCCATGTTCAATTTCACATATCACTTCTGCTATAAATACTAACATGAATGTTTTGTTGAATGATATGATATAAAGATATTAAATAATGTACCTTTCTCTATATTGGGGCTATTCTCTATTTGTTCGTTTTTCGTTATATGTAGCTACGCATCTCCCCGTGACAATTTTCGTATTTCACAGTATCAGGAAGGGGCTTACACCCCTTAATTATTTTATGAACCTTCAATGGAGAAATAGTTTGTTTTCTGGGCATTGAGAGCCCACGAACAAGGTATATGTCCACATTTATCCTCCTTATCGTAAATTACGACATCCTATGTAGGCTGCGTGTTTGGCGCGAACAATTTTATTATTTGTCCAAAATTCAACTAAAGATGAGTGAAACAATACTCTTATGACAATTATTTAATGGAAATCTTATCAAGGTAATACTTGCAATTAAAGTATTACCAGGTTGTAGTACTAGTGGTGCACCATGTAGAGAACTCAAAATCCAAAACATATCAATAGAATACTAGAATTATAGAAGGCAACCTCAAGTTATACATCTTGAATTTAAAGAATATTCAAATATTCTTATATTCAAATTCCTTATTTCTATTTGGTAGAGTGTTGCATGCCAATCCACTACATAAAAAGCATAACTCGTGTTTTAGTAAATCTAGAAAATTGTTAGAATGTGACATTTTTTTAATTATTTTCTAAATATTGAGCTGTTTAGTTACGTGTGCTACTATGTTACATATAATTTTATTTGCTCATGAGTTTCTTGTTGAGCGAAAATAAATCTAAAAAAAACAAACGCGTTAGTAAATCAGTATGTAATGTATTGTAAATTTGTCGGTAGTTTTCTTGAATTGCGATTTTTTTCGAAATTAATGTTGTGATAATAAATCTAAATAATGTGTGATGATTTAGTCTTTGAATATGTAAAATTAGTTAAAATATTTAGCAGTCACGAAGAAACTTTATTTGTTGAATGCTGACAAAACAAATTTGGAACTAAAATAAATAATAAAGAAAAGAAAATAAAATTAATAATAAAGAAAATAATAGGAAATGTTCAGATGATAGATTATGGTAATAGGAGTATTATAAATGGAATGAAAAATTCCATTCCACGTACATGAAACAAGAGATAATGAATGAATTGAAGTAAAAGCACTGTTATTGAGGTTCAACAACAACTAACGATTATATAATAACGAAATTGCGAATTGGAACCAGAACAATTAAGTAATTTTGGAAGTAAAACAAGATAGTAAACAATATGATTAATATTTACTATAATTACTCATTTATCTCAATATGACAGACGATATGAATATTTGAAGAGAGCATAGGTTTGCTCTTACGTAAAATAACATGAGCATATAACATGTCATGGAAGGAATTAACTTCGATTGAGACAAATGCATAACACAAGGATTTAGTGTATAATGCACGATATTTCATATACAATTTTGATTTCGATAGTGTCAGTAATTATGATTTATTTACATAACAATTTTCTTGGTCTAAAAAAGGAAATTTGATTTATAATGATCATTGTGATGGCAATGATTAGTTGGCTTTATTGTGCCAAACTATTTGAAAAATCCAAATAGAACTTAGTTCCAACACAGTCAAGGACATTTATGTCTTTATGATTGTGAACTATTCAAAGTAGTTTTCGACCAAATAGAAGAAAGGGCTCTGAATTTACATTATTAACCAAATATCAAATTTGAAACGGATGCAAAGTATGAATACTTCATACTTCGTACTTCGTACTTCAACATTTTTTTTATTTAATTTTGGATCTATTTGGCTACTAGATTATTTTTCTTCGAAGATCGATACCGAATGTTAAATAAAATGATATCTATAATTCAGTCCACGAAGGAATTTTGACACATTTAATAATTTTGAGATATTTAGAAAAGGTGCCATCACAATAAATAGTATTAGCTTGTAGATTCTTCATCGCCATGCATAATTAATCAGAAACATAGTTTTAATTTGTACGGATTTCTTAATCATGGATCAAATGGTATAACTGACCTTAGTTTAGTCGAAGAAGGAAGTGACATCACAATAAATAATATTCGCTCAAAGGTTCAAATCAAGAGGATTGTTTTAATTTGTACGCAAATCGTAACCGTGTATAAAATGCTATAATCTATTGGCAAACGAAGATATTTCAATACTTATATAAATTATTCAAGGTCGTGAAGATTGATTTGTCCAATTCAATTGTGATTGTAAAATCTTGGCACCTTCGACTGACTTAACTGATCTCTGGTACAAGTTCTTCCCAATCTTTACCAAATCACTTATGTATATGTATCTATTAAGTTTGTTAAATTGATATAAAAAGGAAATTGAAACATGTTATTCAACCTGGATATTATATAAAGAAAAAGTAATATGGAGTAAAATCGATTCGCACTCGAAATCGATATTAAAAATTTGTATTGATACTTGCAAATATTAAGAAATTCTTGAAGAGAATAATCAGTTTTTATGCAATAGGCTATATTTAACCAATTTTAAATATTCAACGATCAACACATGTAACTTCTAGGATAAGCTTGTAAGATATAATAAAATTTTCTTTGTTTTTCACTAAACTTACAATTGGAAAACTACAAACGCTTGAATACATTTCTACAATACATTCAATGTGATAACTTTAAAATGAATGTAAAATTATATGAATCATTAATAATATAATTATAGTTACTAATAGCACATACTATCGCTATAATAAAAGTAAAACATGTTTCTTATAATTTTACTTTCATTTTTTTATTTTGCCACTATATTAAAGCTATACATAAGATTTATTTTTGAACATACAAGAGACTGCGCATTTTGTAATCGATTTTATTTCTGTACTAGAAACGAAAATACTCTATTTATATTTTTTAGTTCCATATACGTTTCAATGTTTGTAATGCTCAAATTTTCGATCCATATTTTATCTAAGTATGCTTTTTCATGTCGTTGCTTGTACCATGTAAACCCAAGTTGAATATTTTACTTTTTATATATACGATTTTTAAATTTCGGAAAAAAGAATGTCTTCCACATGTGCACCACTTTTTTTTAATTATATGCTAATTCTTGGGTAAAAAATTTTCTTTCATTTCACTATTGAATTCTTGGATAAAAAATCGGAGTCTGAATCTAGAAAAATGGAAGGCGACAGAGTTTAGATTTTTCATGCTATATGCAGTCCTAAAAACTTATCTGCCCAGAAAGCTATATAAAAATTTTCTTAACTTTCATGCTGCTATGAGAATTGTATGTTCAGAAACTCCAATAAAAAATTATGGGATCAGGCATTGGTAATGATCGAAAAATTTTGTTCGCGATTGGTAAAACTATAAGGAGAATGCATGCTTGTATGTAATACTCATGGTATTTTTCACATGATAAATTATGCGGTAAGGGAAGAAATCAGTGTTGACCAGTGCAGCTGTTTTCCATTTGAAAGATATTTGGGACAGTTACTAAAATTGATACGAGGACCAGCAAAGCCTTTGCAACAAGTATCATGAGACTACTCGAACAATTTCATGATAAGTCAAATGTAGATCCAAATGATATTGAAATACATAAAAAAAAATCCAAGATTGGTTTTGTTAAAATAAATGGATATAAAATGTATTCAATTAATAAAGATTGCCATATATGGCTCCCTAATAAAAAGATAATGTGTGTGGATGAAATAATTGAACAGGAATCGCATTTACTTTTTCGAGGGTTTCTCTTTCCCTTTTGACCCACACTTGAAAACAAAGTTGTAAGGTCTTTGCTCATACATTTTTTTATCATTGATGTAATCAATTGCTTCTTGTTTGTTCCGCCGGTCAGAGTTAGCTGAATCGACTGTAAATAAGAACTTATTAAATAAATTGCATATTAACTATAGAAAATATTTGTATTTACCAAATCACTGAAGATATCCATATTTTTCAGCTTTTCTTCTAAATTGTCTAATTCTTCATTCGTCTTAATAGGTAATATAAAGTTAGTTTTTTTTTTCACGGATTGAATCTGTGAAGCTGATGCCTTGTTTCTCTTGACGAAAGTCATCAGCTCATTCAAAATCACTTTGAAAGATCTCTGGCCACTTCTTCATCTTGGTTTGTTTGTATCGCCATTGAATATATATTAAAATAGATTATATTGTTTAATTCGGTGTAATAAAAATATTAAATAACATAACTTTTTGCGCTGGTTTTTCTTTTTCTGGGATAGAGCTCAGAGTCGTCTGAGCTCTCAATACACGATTGATTTTGAGTTCTTTTTACATACTTCCTCAGGTTTTTATAATCGCTGGTGCTTCTCACGAACCTAGCTTCCAATTCAGAGTAATCTCTAAAAGAAAGAGGCTCGCACGCCTTCAGCATCTTATTTAGTTTATAGCCTGCTACAATTTCTGACCATAAACACATAGTCTTCTCCTCATTATACAGGCCATGATGAGGGCACATGTCCGCATGAACCCTCATTTTAAAAATCACTATATTCCATGAACACTATCAAATATAATGGTACCGATTTTGAAATTTATTTAAAAAAAAACTATAACTGATTATTTGAAATATTTAAATAAAAATAAAATTAAAATAAAATTATTTAAATTAAATAATTGAAATTATTCAAATTAAATAATTGAAATTCATTTTTAAGAGAACTTACCTCCATATTCACTTATTTAAAATTTAACTACGTAAACTTACTAACTACTTAAACTTACTACAAATACCTTCAACTGTTGCGACGATCAAAACTGGAAAGAAATACGAAATGCAATTGCGATCCTTGCAACTACAGAAAATTAAATTTTGGCGCGATTATTTATTAGTGTGGGCACTGATTTACATTTCAAATCTTCCAAACCAGATGCGTAAAAAATGTTCCGCAATATGCATTTATTAGAATATATAGAATGATATATTCATAAATAATAATATCAATAATAACTATGATATAAATAATATTGATAATAACATAAATAGGAGTGTTTTTAGTAAATGTAAGTACATCGAACCAAATTCTTGAAACATTTGCATTCGAAAGTAGTAAAGTAACGCATACTAGTGCACTCGAATATATGTTTCCATATTATTCTTGAATGTTTCAGCGACGTACAATTTATCATTTCTTGAAACACTCAGATAATATTTAACAGACATATTGTTTTCGAAATTAATATTGGTGTTTCGAAAAGCCATTTCTATATTGTTATCATGCCAGCCTTCGTATATAGGCGCTTCGACTGATGTTACCGGTATACATATATTTTTTTCGGTTTCTCTGGTGAAACGCATTCTTTTCAACATTTAAAATACTGCTCTGTCCAGCCGCCTGCAGCATTTGCGTTCTACAAACATGATCTTTAATTTATTGTGACAACTTTCTATAAACATAGTTCAAAAATCACCCTCACATAGTATTGCACGAATTATTAATTTGGTGGAACTTTTATAAATATTATTTACTGTATGAAAATTAAAAAAACACCACTTTTTTGCTTTTATTTAGCAATTATTTTGTTATTTTTCTACAGTTTATTACATCTCATCTTATTTTTTTGTTTATAAATTAGTGGTGTGCAGTGGAGATATTATTTACTGTATGAAAATTAAAAAACTCCACTTTTTTGCTAATTATTTTATAATATATTAAAAAAAATGTTATTAGTACCATTAACTTATTTTTAGAAAAGGTTCAGGTCTTTTTACATATTGCCTTTCTCTTTTTTAGATGACTTTTATCCATTTTTAATTTGGGATGTGTGTTATTTTCGATATGTAGTTCACATAGAACACAAAAATTTTTAAAGTTTGGATCTCCTAAATATGCTGGTGATAAGGAACGTAAAGCTAAACTGGGATCACACTCAAAGTGAAGCCATCTTAAACACATTCCACATTGTTGCCAAGAACTGCTGGATGGTATTAAGTCCCCATTGCATTTTTTTTTTTTAATTAAAATGGCCTCGTTCTATACGAACATTTTAGCCAATATCAGTTAAATACATATTACAAAATACAATAATATAAATTACAAAATATTACTTCTGTATGAATATTCAAAAGACAAGAAAAAATTAATAATAATAACGTATCATCCTTAGCTTGATTTCCATAAGTCACTACAATTTTATGTTACAATCATTCATGAAATCCAGCAACACTCTATATATTCCTATATTACTCTCACTAATAATGTGTCTTGCATTTACTGGAAATTGTACTTTTAGCTGTTGTAGTCTTTTATACAATTTCTTCCGTTCACTTTTATATAATTTGCAATTCCATTGTCCATGTTTATTAGTTTTTAATTTACATATGCTATCTAAAGGGAGTCTTCTTATCTTCTACCTCCCGTTAGAATTATTCTCACATCCTTTGTTATGTACTTGACTTACATTACTTATGCCTTTATCTGTTTTGTTAGCCTGGTTTAAATATTTACCAATGGTATATATAATTTCCTCTAATTCTTTACAATCTTTGTTTCTCTCAGATTCTAATTTTTTCCTTAACTTCATTACCAGTTCTATGAAGTGATTTAGTTGTCCTTTATTTTCTTCAATCTTATTCGTTTTATTACTGTCCATGCCATCTTTTTTCTCTTCATTATCGCTATCGTTATCTTCCTGGTTATTTGGAGTTTTGTTTCGTTTTTCTCACTCCTGTCGTGTATTATGGGTTTTTGTGTTGTGTTATGTTAATTATTTTTGTATCTATTTCGCTCCTGTGCGCTGGGTGGGTCTTCCGTTATTTTGTTGACATTGCTATGATTTGTACTGCTTATGTTATTGTTGTTTCTATATGCCAATTTAGGTACCGTTGTTGTTGGTCTTATGATTTCTGGCTGTTGATATATTTCTGTATATTTTTTTATCGGTACGTCAGGCAGATCGGGAAAATTGATTTTATTTTTAATTTCTACTTCTGGTCTTATGACATCAGCATATGTTTTATTGTTTACTATCGCCCTGGCTTACCTAAAACTTATATTATAGTCGGTCATTATATTTTTTATTATTTTATATTTATTAGTATTTACCACATTTTTTGTCTTTTGCCTGATGCTCTTTCTTGCATAGTGCGCATGTCGGAGAATTTTCTTTGTTTTCACAGTCCTTATACTTGTGTTCGCCTGAACAATGACTACACCTTGTTTTACCCTTACACTGATAGGTCACGTGGCCGTAATTTTGGCAATTAAAACATTGTGTAATTTTATTGTATTGTTCGACCCTGAATTTGATTGCGTATATCGACACACGATCAGGTAATTGTTGTCCCCTGAAGGTTATTACACAAGTTTTTGTAGGCACTAATTTATTATTTTCTTTTTTATTTATTCTTTTTAAATCGTCAGCAAAAAGAATAAATTTACAGATATCTGTACATTTTGGCAGATCGTTTATGTAGATGAGAAATAATAATGGTCTGAGCATTGAGCCCTGAGGGACACCGAGCTTAATATTTTGTTTGTCTGAGATAATTACTGAACCACGATCATTAAGATAAACAGATTGAGTCCTATTTGATAAGTAAGATGAAAATAATTCAAGAGCTATACCACGTACACCGTATTTATCGAGCTTGTTTAAAAGAATTTCATGAGAGATACAATCAAAAGCTTTGGACAAGTCACAGAAAACTGCAACGCAGAAACTACCATCTTCGAAAGAGTGAATAATGTCATGGACTAATGTGTAAATTGAGTGAGAGGTAGAGTGATTTCGACGAAAACCAAATTGATTTTTAAATAATATATTATTAACTGTTAAAAAGTTGTTTAGTCGACTATGTAATATTTTTTCTAAAATTTTGTCAAAAGTGTTTAATAGAGAAATTGGCCTGTAATTATTGATAATGTCAGTGGGCCCTTTTTTATGAAGTGGCCTAATTTTTGAATGTTTTAAACGATTCGGATAGACACCGTTACTAATTGCGTTGTTTAAGCAAGCAAGGAGATCATCAATGAATAGTTGATAGAATTGTTTTAAAATATCAGACGAAATTTCATCAGGACCAGATGAGTATGAATTTTTAAGGGACAGAATTCTTTTCGACAGCTCCTCAGGTGTTATGGGAAATAGGTACAGTGAATTCTGATTTCTAATAATTTTAGAAAAATGTGCTGCTGAAATATTCGGATCGATTACAATATTGGATGTTATATAAAAAGATTCATTAACAAAATAGTTATTAAAAGCATTTGCTATAATTATTTTATCATTGACTTTTTCATTGTTAATATTAAGATATTCTAGTCAGAAGAGCTTGATTTATAATTAACTTCCCGAAGGAGAAGTTTGTTTTCATCAAAAAATCCTATTCGCTAATTTTATGTTTTCTCGACGTTTCAAGCCATTCTGAATCGAATGAGACCAAATTTGGAAAAAGTGTGTGTGTGTGTGTGTGTGTGTGTGTGTGTGTGTGTGAACAGATTTTTTGCCGTAAATCGACGTTTTCTCCAAAACGGCTGGACCGATTTCAAAAATTTAAAAGCCATTCGATGTATCTCGATGAGGACTATCGTTTCTGAGTGCGGCGATCGACCGGGCCGTTTCTTTGTAAATTGCAGAAAAGTGAAACATTTTTCGTCCACAATTCTGAATTGATTCTGAAAATTCAAAAACCATTCGATAGATATTGGTTGGGAATCGTGCTGATTAGTTTTTGGTAAAGATCGGCCGGGCCGTTTTCTTGTAATAAAGTTTTAAAAAAAAAAATTTGACGATTTTTATGATTTTTTTTTGACGGTAGATACCATAGTTTTTTAGGTCATACTAAAATATTACGGCCCTACGACAACTCGTTTAGCTTTAAAAATTCGTCAAAGTTTGCAAAAATTGGTATCGTTTTATTGACATTTGTCAAAATGAAATCTTTGATCGACGTTTTCTCAAAAACGCCTTAACCGATTTCAGAAATTTAAAAGCCATTTGATGTATTTCGGTGAGGACTATCGTTTGTCAGTTTTGTGCGACGATCTGCCAAGCCGTTTCTTTATAATTTGAAAAAAAGTGTTAAACTTTTCGTCCACATTAAGCTCATCCTACCGAACCGATTTTAAAAAATCAAAAACTGTTCGAAAGATATTAGTTGGGAATGATACTGATTAGTTTTAGGTGAAAATCTACCGAGCCGTTTTCTTGTAATTAACTGTTGAAAAAAAAATTAAGCCGATTTTTATAGATTTTTTTAGTGATATATACCATGGTCTTATAGAACTTACTGAAATATTACGGCCTTACGACAAATAGTTTGATTTTAAAAATTCATCAAAGTTTGAGAAATTGAGTAGTTCTTTTGGGATTTGTTAAAATTAAAATTAGACTATTTACTTGGTATAATGATAGAGTACTTGGTCTTGAACATAATAAACCATTAAAGTCCTGAAAACTGGTTCAATTATATAAAATTTGCTTTTAGAAAATACTCCGAGTCAAAGTGTTCGTCTGTTTCAATTATGTGTATTAAATCCACTCGGAATACTTTTAATGACTCATAAATTAATTTATTTTTTATTGATTAAGTCGATTATTTAAACATATCGGGAAGTTCATGTAACTTGCCTCAAGGCTAAATACCAAACCAACTAGTTTCTGATTTAATTAGTGACCACATTGCCTTCTGCTTATTGTGCGAATTATAAATAACACTTTCATTAGACTTGATTTTTGCTAATTTCCAAATATTATTAAAAATTTCTCTGTATTTTAGAAAATAAATCATAAAGTCGATATCGAAGTTGGTTTTAGACGCTCTTTCTAGACTTAGTAATTTATTGTACGAAATTCTCAAGCCTTGAGTATACCATGCGTTAGATTTATGGAAATTATTAACTTGGATTTTATATTTCAATAGCGGAGAAGCAAGATTAAATTTATGTAAAAAAGAATTTATAAACACGTCAAAAGTAATATTTTCATAAGATTGGTTACACGTCTCATTTTCTAATAATTCTTTGAATAAGAGTTTATTATTATTATTAAAATTACTTTTATATTGGTAATTAATAGATTGTGAAGTTGTGTTGTTTAATAAAGATAGAAAAATTCCGTAGTGATCAGAAAAACCCGTATTAATGACAAATGTTTTTATATCAGTTAAATTTGTGAAAAAATTATCAATGCAAGACTTCTACAGCGCAAAATTCAAAAAAAATTTCAACAGGTGCAATATTTGCTATAATGTTATTACATTTAATTTTAACCGACGAAAAAATGAAAACGCCTCCATGCTTAAAATCATTTCGGCAGAAAGAGGAACATAGATAGTAACCGTTTAATTTAATCAATTTGAGTTTAGTTTCGTTAAGCCAATGTTCAGAAAAGCATAAAAAATATGGCTTATAGTCATTTAAAAGTAATTCAATTTTGAGTAATTTATTGGGTAAATTTTGAATATTTTGACAAAATATAAAAGATGAAGCGTCGTCAGAATCAAAAGCGAAAGGAGCGGGAGTCTTTGGAATTTGGCAGAGTCAGCGCTTCTCTATCGAGAAAACGACAGAGTTTCTGCTTTGCATTTGAAAGGAAATGGAGACCATGCCTGGTGTAGTCGAGTCAATCAACGTATCTATTGACATCAAAGTCTTTAATACCCCTGAATTTACCATGACCAAAATCACGATAAATACAACGATTTAATTGGGAACTTCTAGAATTCAGGCCATGATTGTCATATCGGAAGGGAATTGTAACAAAACAAAAGTTTGTTTTACTACGTGATCGACGGGCAAATTCTAGCGCATCACGAATAGCATAATCAGAGTCAGCGTCGTTCGTCCTGGCCATCACAACAACATGATCCCGAACACCAAAATCACCAACCAGATCCCCAATGCCAGCGACCACGCTAGAAAAACCCGCACCCGGCTTGACCATACCGAACACACTAACTTTAGGACCTAACAAACCATTTAAGAACCCGGACCAGGATCTGCCGTGGCTGTCGGACAAAATTAGTACTTTGGGCTTTGGTGAGGAAGAGGAGTGGACGCTTTGATTTGTTCAACTTTACTTTTAACTTTTTTGGATATTACATTCACTTCCGTTTGCACATTGGAAGAATTAGAGCTAATGCTTTGCAACTTGGAATTGGCTATCGCCAGCTCTTTCGTAAGCTTTGAAATTAGTCTGTCCCTCTCATTAAGCAATAAATTCTGGGAATTAATAACTTCCCGTAAAGAAATACTTTTGGCACAAATAACGGTACAATCTAAATTAACAGACTCACCCACAACTGAATCATCACTCTAGCCCATCTTGATAGGTGATATACAGGTAACAGATATAGGTGATATACAGGTAACAACTTGATGACGGCAGGTATAAGAGTCTCTATTGTATTCACACTGACTTGATTCACTATTCACTATTCACTTCACTGTTTACCGTTCGGAATCTGACTCACGAATGAATTATTAGACTTAATAAATGATTTGGTCTCCGTTATGTCTTTGTGCAGTCTTTTTAAATGAATTTGTTGGAAACTATTATCGACTTTTTATGTGTTTAGCTAATTTCTCGCATAGTTTTGATCTGATATGATTTTGTTTCTAATTTAAGAATTTATTTCTAATTTAAGTATTGAACTTTGCAAGTATGATATTTGTCGCTCAATTTTACATATGTTGGAGATATTGTGTAAAAACTGTTTGTTAATAATATTTGTTTTGAAATTTGGTATAATCCATTCATTTTTACAGCGCATTAAAAATATTTTTTGTTGATAACTTTAGAATAGTTGAGTTGTGAAAATCTTTTCATCATAGAGTGTTCATATATAATTAAGTCGTCTTTTCTTTCCTGCTCTTTGGCACTCCATCGTTTTTATTTTCACTTTCGCTCGTATTTTCTTGGGATGTTGCCTTTGTTTGCTGAACAAATGAACAAATTCGATTCATATATGTTTCATAATTATCAAACTGATAATTATTTATTAAATTCATAAGCTTTTGTCTTGCATGTTTTATAATGACATAGCAAGTTTTTTTATTATTGTCTGTACTTGTTTGCTAATCCCCTAAACCTCTAAAATTTTCACATTTTTTACCATATCACTTTCTAACAACTCATGCTTAAAACCTGTATTTGATGGGAAAATTCTCACACATGCGTGGATGTGCTTACAAATGTTTGATTGAATCAATTATTCTTTACAACTGCATGTACCATATAGGTTCACATCTCATGCAAGTACTATTACGAGTTTGATTTTTCTTAATAATCACATATGGTGCAATGGTGACATATGTTGCCATTACATTGCATTGCGTTTTGGAACTGGTTTTTGTAATATGATCATGCAATATTGTTGTGTTTCTTATGTGGCTCATATTTCTCTGTCTGGTCGATAGTAATATTCCATTTAATCTTTGGGTCATTTGATGAAGAGAATCCACTTCAAGGCATAACACCATTTGAATGGCCTTATCCATCCTCCTAGAGCACTTTCATTTCATAACCTCGACTTTTTATTTGATGGTGAAAACTTTCTAAATATGTTACGATAGTGTTAATTCCTAATTCTTTACAATATTTACAACAACAAAATGCCCAAGTAGTTGCTCATTTGCAGTAAACTTTACTAAATCATTCAACAAATAACTTAGCATCGTAGTCCGCCTGAAGTTCATTCAAATAAGCATTTAAATTCTTCCAAAAA
This sequence comes from Ctenocephalides felis, assembly GCF_003426905.1. Lineage (NCBI taxonomy): Eukaryota > Metazoa > Arthropoda > Insecta > Siphonaptera > Pulicidae > Ctenocephalides > Ctenocephalides felis. The sequence continues at coordinate 46,344 of NW_020538335.1, forward strand.
CCTTTTTCTTCATATTCCACATATCTTTCTTTGTTAATAAAAAAGCTCTCTATGGTAATGCTTTATGATACGAGGCTTCATGTATAATCATTATAATTCCAGCTATAATTTGTTCTTCAAATATTATATTAGTTGACTTATTGATTTTATAAATGACAATGATAACATTCATAAAATGTAAGGAAGCAAAATTGTACATGCATTAATAAATCATGTCATAATTATTACTATGTTATGATAAATAAATATACCTTTAATCTCCCTCAGCAAATCTTTGTCTATTGGAACAAATTTAGCCACGTTTTCATGTCCCACATGAGTCTTCCAATAATCAAGAACCGCGTGTCCATCATTACATTCGGGAGTGGCATGCAAATCCAATCTTTTTTACTTTCTTTGAAAAACCTGCCTGTGTGTTCTTCAGAGGTGTGCGATGTATTGCACTTTTATTGCATTGCAATAAAATACGATTTCAAAAAACTGAAAACATTTATCGAATTTCTACAAAGACGTGTCCTTTGTTTACGAATCAAAATTTCCTGGAATAGAAAATACTCTCATACTTGCGACCAAATTATGCTTAATTGTTTTTAAAGTCTGATATGATAATTCAAAATTTTTAACTTCCCGTAGGGTAAGTTATAGTAATCGTCCAAAATCGAAATCAAAAATTTTTACATTTCTCGACGTTTTGAAGGTTTCTGAACATTTTGGCATACCTCAGAAAAAAATGGATGTGTGTGTGTGTGTGTGTGTGTGTGTGTGTGTGTGTGTTTTGTATGTCCGCGTTTTTTCGTCCACGTTTTCGGGCGCACGGATCAACCGATTTGAATGGTTTAAAAAACATTCGATTCCTATTGATAGGGAGATGTGCTGATTAGTTTTTGGCAAAGGTAGGTCCAGCCGTTACGGAGATATGGAGCAAAGAGTGCAAAAAATAGAAAGCGAATTTTTGAGAGAACGGATCAACCGATTTGAATGGTTTAAAAAACATTCGATTCCTATTGATAGGGAGATGTGCTGATTAGTTTTTGGCAAAGGTAGGCCCAGAGGTTCGGAGTTACAGAGCTAAATTTAAAAAAAAATGGCTGTTTTTGAGAGAACTAAGCGTCCGATTTAAATGATTCAAAGAACTTTCTGCTTTTTCAACAAAACAATTGATTTTGGAAAAAAAAATTTTTGTTTCTAATTTTTTTTCAAAAATTTTTTTTGTAATTTTGGACTAAAAATTCAAAAAATCACCCAAGCTAAGCACAGTCTAAGCGCCACTCTGGTAGAAATGTTTACGCAAGTGCGTTTAGACTGTTTGTGTACTGGAGCACTTTTCCAATTTTGTGAAAATTATTGAAAAATGTGAAAATGCCGCCAAACTGAGCACAGTATAAGTGAAAATGTCGCACAGAATTATTTGCAAATGCGTTTAGACTGTGACTATGCGGGAGCACTTTTTCAATTTTGTGTAAATTTGGCAACTATTTTTTTTTGGAATTTGATTCGAAATGAAATGACGATTGTTAATGTTTGGAGATCATAAACTGATTTATTTATAATTAACTGGAGATCATAAACTGATTATTTATAATTAACTTTCCATAGGGTAAGTAATCGCAAAAAAATCGAAAATGAAAATTTTATATATCTTCACGTTTCAGAGGTTCTGAATATGTTGGCATACCTTGGAGAAAATTGATGTATGTGGTGTGTATGTGTGTGTGTGCGTGCATGTGTGTGTGTTCGGATACAAATTTTCGTCGACGATTTCGGGAACACGGATAAAGCAATTTGAATAATTCAAAAAACATTCTAGCCGTTCCGAAGATATGGGCAAAAAGGGTCAAAAACGGTAACTTAGTTTTTAAGAGAACGGAGCGTTCGATTTGTATAGTTCAAAAAACATTTTACTTGTATTAACAAGATGAAGATTTGATCAAATTTTCATGAAGATAGGACTAGCGGTTTCGGAGATCTAGTAAAAAAAACTAAAAAAAAATAACATTTGGCGGTCAACAATAATCATTAGACATTAGACATATGCATATCAATTATCAGATATTTTATTGAGATTTTACAATAAGTATAAGTTTTGTTTACATTCCTATGGGTTCCGTACCATTGTTTTCTGTTAGACAGCGACGCGGCGCTTACGCGCTTTATATTTTGTCTCTATGGAGTTAAAGCAGTACGATTGCTTTGAAAAAAAGTTCAGATCTTCCAAAATATATCAAAATGAAGATAACATTTTTCCCAAAAAAAATTTTTATAAAAAAAATGTTTAAAATTTTTTTTTTTTAAAAAATTTTATTTTCAAAAAAAGTAATTTTTTGTCCAATTTAAAATTCTAAAAAATCTTATTTTTTCGAAGTAAAAATTTTTTCAAAAATGTTAATCGTTTTTAAAAAAATAATAATTTTGGTACGGGAAGTTCCAGCAATTTGCCTCAAGGCACGATGCCTAATTGCCTTAAGACAGAATTCCACTTACAGCTAGTTTGTTCTTTAATTTGTAGCTTCTAAGGTTTAAAACTCTTATTTTTTAAGTTTGAGTAGAGGAAGTTACTTCTTCAAGAAAAGGTTTAAAACTCTTATTTTTTAAGTTTGATAGAGGAAGTTACTTCTTCAAGAAGATTTTCTAGACGTCAGTATATTTTTTATCGTTCCGTATGCTAGTTTACTTGCATTTTTTTGTAAATCAAGTGCTCAAAGAAAGAACAATAAAGGTAAATTTTTAGAAGGACTGAGGTCAATAGTCAAATCAATCAATCAAATCAATAGTCAAAACTATCTTACAAAACAATTTCATATTTGCATTAAAATACACATTTAATGGTTTAAAATGTTCAATCATCAGCAAAATAAAAATGAAAAACAAAAGAATGATTAATTTATTATTTCTAGACCAGACCTGAGCAGAAAAGCTTAATTCATTATTGAAATTATATATTTATTAGAGAGAATGTAGAGAGAAGTTCAAGTGCAAAGAGCGGCCAAATATCCGATGGTGGCGCGAGAACAGAAACTTTGCGGCGCACGTACGCTAAAACTATTGATGTTACAGAAAAAACGTTATTGAATAAATTATAGAAAATTTTGTCTAGTTTAATTTTGTATATAGTTATTTAATGCAACACATGAGTCAGAAAGGAGATATCGTTGTGAAAAACTGATTTTTGACTCAATTTTTCACATAATAAGCGGTGGCAGCGGCAAAAAATTCGAGGTGGGGCAAAGTTGAAATTCGTAAAGATCCACCAAAATCTATAAAATCACCAATTTTCAAAACTACCGGAAAACTGTTAAGGTAAAACTACCTAAATGACTGAAACTATAACTATATATGCAAAAATACCTATCTGGAAGGTGAGCCCAACCTATTTAAAAGAAAAAGCTAAACCTATTTGAAATAAGATAATACTTAATTGATAAAAATGAAAAAATGACTGTAAGTAGTAGTAAGCTAGAAGCAAACCTAACCTTGAATAAATAAATCCTATCTTAGATAAAAATATAGTAATACTAATCCGATATAAAATAAAGAGCTAATGTAGTAGAAGAACTATATGTAAACTAACTAGAACTATATGTAAAAAATGTGCAACCTAACCTATTCGAACGTATTGTTTAATCTATCTTAGAGTTAAAAAAAAAACGCTCTAACCTATGCTACCTATATCTAAATAATAATAATAGTAGAACTGATAAACACCCTCACAGAAAAATAAAATAAAACTGGCCTAACCTGAAACTATCGCACTGTTCACTCACAGAAAAAAGAGTAAAAAAAAACGCTGTAACCTATGCTACCTATACCGAAAAAAAATAAAAGCATAAAAGATAAACATTATAATTGATTAACATCACTCACCGAAAATATAATGAAACTGGCCTAACCTCTAACTATCACACTACTCACAAGAAAAAAATTCGTACCGATCGAGAAGGCGGAAGCTTAACAATGATTACAACATGACAAGTCTGATATTACCATGCGCATGGTCGACAGACTTGAATATTTACACGCCGAACTTTACGGTGTTTTTACACACCAATACATGCACAACCGGTACAATGAGCTTCTGTCAAAGAGACTGCCACTTGATACTCTTATGGTTTCTGACCTAGGGTTTAAATTTACAGACGGGAATTTTAAGAGTAATGTGGTATTGTTACAAAAATTTAATTTAGAATCTACTATGTTGATTGAACCACCAAAGTTTTTAACAAATCCATACCTAAAATTCCTTCGCTCTTAATAGGAAGATCATCCTTAACTATATGAAAAACATGTTTAACTATTTTATTTCCTAATCTAATCCTAAATAATGCCTTACCTAAAGTCTGTACATTTTTCCCTGATACTTATGTCAAATTTAATTTATCCTCTAATTATGACTTATCTCTAATTCATCACCTATTAACGAAACCTTGACTAAACTAACTTCTGCTCCAGTATCAACGAGTCTCTAACTGTGTCTAACGATTCTAAATTTACAAAGGCTAAGTTATTTGAATTTATTTATTTATTTATTTATTTATTTAAATATATAGCCCACAGATTTCTCCAAGAGGACTCAAAAATACATTATTTGACATAATGAATAACAATTAAAATATACACAAAATTACAATATATAGTTAGTAACATAAAATGCTAAGATAAATTTCATATAATGCAAAATGTAACAATAATATTTATAAACAGAAAATAATAAGATATTTGAAAGAAAATAAAAAGATTAACTTGTGCAGATGGAGATTATTTGATTAGGTGATGTGTTGTGAATGTCTATTTCATTATTAATTAAGTTAAAGTTAGAGGACATTAGTAAAATTGGCGAATTTAAGAGAGAATTAGATTTAGGGGTGGATAATTGAAAATAATTGTGAACGCGAAGATAGCCTTGATTGGAACATAAAGATAGTTGATTGAGAATAAGAGGACAGTCTATAGAATTATTGCAAAGCTTAAATAAGAACATAATTGTACAGATAAATCGACGTGAGGCAAGGAAGGAATACCAAATTCTTTTAGTAAAGTGTTGTGGTCAAAGCCACGTTCAGGGTAAATTTTATATGTTTTATAATAAAGGTATTTCAGAAATTTTCGCTGAACCTTCTCTATCGCATCAGAGTTGTTGATATGATGAGGATACCAATAATCGAACCGTATTCTAATTTTGAACGTACAATAGAATAGTACATGCAAAGAAGTGCATTGGTAGACTTAAATTGTTTACAATTTCTTAGTATCAAACCTAAAGATTGATGTGCTCTATTGCAAATATCAGTAACATGATCTGTGAAAAACAAACCAGAATCAAATAGAACACCTAAATCGGAAATTTTATTACATCTATCAATGCTGGTGTTAGAAATTTTATAATCAAAAAGTATTGGAACGCGCTTATGTGTAAAACTAAGAATCTTGCACTTTGATATATTATAGATGTAATTTGTTATAGATACACCAAGATTGGAAAAGGTCAAGTTGAGACTGTAATAATAAGCAGTCATCAATAGAATTTATTTTGAGATATAGTTTCAGATCATCTGCAAATAATAAATGTGGACAGGTAATAGTATCAGAAATGTCATTAATAAAAATAATAAATAATAGTGGACCAAGAATGGATCCCTGAGGAACTCCTGAACTAATATTTTCAATGTTGCTCAAGAATCCATTAAGAAAGACAAACTGCTTGCGATTATGAAGATAACTTTTGAAAAAGTGAATAAGTGAAGAATTAAGACCAATCTTAGATAATTTAGTAAGGAGAATGTTATGATCAATTTTATCAAAAGCTTTACTGAAATCAGTGTAAATAACGTCAACTTGTCCATTGATGTCAAGATTCTCAGCTATATATTGTTTAATACAAATTAAATTTGTTATCGTTGAACGGGCAGGCATGAAACCATGTTGATTAATAGAAATTAAAGTTCTAACAGAAGGAATTAGTTCTCTATAAATAATTTTTTCAAATACCTTAGCAAAGTTTGATAATAATGATATCGGCCTGTAATTAGTAATGTTTGATGTAACACCTTGTTTAAAAGTTGGAACTAATCGTGCAATTTTCCAACAATTTGGAAAAGTGTTTGTACGCAAAGATAGATTAAATAAAAATGCAAGTGGATCAGATAGAGTAGATGAGCAATCACGTATAAAGAAAGATGGAATACCATCGAAACCAAATATTTTGGAGTTCTTAAAACTTGCTATTGCATGTTGCACAGTACTAGAATCAATTTCACCTATATCAATCATGATTCTATCATTATGATCAAATAAAATGGGTATGTCAAGTTTAGGCTGATAAACACTAATAAAGTAAGAATTAAATGCATCAACAATAGCATCAGGAGAATCATAATATTTGTCTAGATAGCACAATCTATTAGGAATAATATTAGAAGCAGTTTTATTACGCAAAAAAGACCAAAAATATTTAGGATTAAGCGATAGAGAATTTTCAACGTCAATAATATATGAATTATAGGCATCTTTCATAAGTATTTTATTAATTTCCTGTACAATTTAAAATTTTCATAATAGAAAGTGATATTGGTTAACTTGTATTTATTATGATAGTATTTCTTCATACGGAGGTTTCTAATAATATCAGAATTAAACCAAGGCTTAAATTTATTGGAAGAAAATTTCTTTGTTTTAGGAACAAATTTATCTAATAAGCTATAAATTGTAGCGTAAAAAAGATCACATGCATCATTAATGTCAGAACATGTATACAAAGAACTCCACGATGTATTTAAAATTTCCCTGTAAAGATTAAGATAATCCGCTTTGTGGAAATTGTAATGATAGTTATTTTTATTAAATTGCAAAGTATTGGGTGTGGAAAAAGAAGATGTAAGGGAAACAGAAATATAAAGAGCAGGATGATAATTGTCCTCAGGTAAAAGGGGTTCGGTATCATGAATTATGTTGCAAAAGTAAGAACAAAACACTAAATCCAACAATCTGCCACTGATATTGATAACAGAATTATATTGGTTGAGACCAGATAAATTAATAAAATTATAGATAAAGTTACATTTTGCATTAGTAAGATTATGAGATAATTGATCGAAATGTGGAACATTGAAATCACCAATAATTAAAACATTTTTGTCTGAAACATAAGATTCTAGTAGATCAAGGAAAGCTTCAAAATTCTCAGTAGATACATCAGGTGGAACGTAAACGGTCAATACTAATATGCTTGAATTCTTGAGGATACACTTGCAGCCAACAATATCAATCATTGGAAGCGATTCACAAATAAAGTTCAATTTCAAAAGTTCACAAGTAATATATTTTTTAACTGCAAGAAGTACACCACCACCACGATATTTATTGTTGATACCATAAGTTCTATCACATCTGAAAACATTGAAACTGTCGCAAAAGAATTCAGAGTTGTGAACATCGTTCCTAAGCCATGTTTCAGAAAAAGCGACGAAATCATAATCAAGATAACTAGATGCGAGCAGGCAGTCGGAAATTTTAGTGTTGAGTCAACGAACATTTTGATAGTAACATGTAAAGACATTACTATCTGTGGGCGAAATTAGTTTAAAGAAACAATTCGAGGAACGCCATTAATGTATTTAATTTTAAGATTAACTTCACCTTTTTTCTCGCGTTCAAGTAGCTGAGCTTTCAGTCTTTGATAATAAAGTTGTTGCCTTGGTGTCCGATCCTCACTGATAATCAAATTCTTGAAGTGGACATTATCCTTAATTTTCTTGCAGTTGAACAAAATTTTCTTTGGTAAGTTATTATCCTTGAAGATAACTTTAAGCGGTCTTGGCTTAGTCCTTTTTGAATCAAATTTACCCAATCTATATAGTTCGAAGCTCGACGGAACACAAGGTACTCCTAATGAAGCTTCAAATATATTGTTAATCATGTTAGTATCAACACTTTTATCATAATTGTTTACGTCATTAAGAGGCTCTTTGGCGTTATATATTATGATATTATATGAACGTTTATTGCGTTCAGAAGTCTCTTGAACTAATGCTTCAAATTGTTCATCATCCAGAATATTATTGTTGCAAGACCTATGATCTTTTAGTGCAGCAACTTCTCGTTGTAGCTGCATTAACATACTCTTGATATCATTCAGGTCATTACCGAGATTAGCACATGAATTGCAATTCCACATTATTCCTTTTTTGATGATATTGCTCGAACATCAGCCAAGCTCAAGTTCACGCATGAATACTTAAACTTTGTTTTGCACGAAATACATGTCACCATCTTGTCAAAGGCAACTGCAATATTACAGCATGAACACGTATTTTCCAAATTCATAATTATATGCTTATTTCACTTATATAAGTGATGTTTACAACAATATTCAAGAATTTTATGATTAGAGTTTGTTCTATACAAGAAAGATTAGCTTGCTTTAATTCGCTACCCTTACTAGTTCCAGGTTCTGGAGCTCTATCTGCACTATTTTTTATATTTTCGTTGTTCTTTAAATATTCGTTTCCTACAATCCTTAATTTGGTGACCAACCTTTTTGCAATAATTGCATACTAATTCAGTTTTTATTTTATATGATGTAGGAAATGGATTTATGGATGGACCAGGTTTTGAATATTGATGCTCAAATGAATTTGCTAAGGTTTCTTCCTCGATAGCGATTTCCCTAGCCTCCCTTAAAGTTTTAGCAGTCTTACATTTAACTATAATTTTAAGAGAGGATTGTCTCTCAATTGGCATTTTATGACTTGCCCTCAAATTTAACGTCACTGGAATACAAGAGAATTTTTCAGCACATTTGATGCTCTGCTGAAATTTGTCCCGTAAATTTGTATTTTGTTTATTAATTCTTCGCACCTCCTGTATCAAAATTTTTGATGTGTTATACATCTTATGGGCTCGAAGTGTCGAGCTGCGTTTTTGTTTGATTCTCTGCAATAGTTACCAGTTTTTAAAAATACAAGTAATTAATATTATTGTAATTTTCAAATGCATATACCTTTGCGAGAAACTGGTGTAAATCTAATTGATGGTTTTAGAAACATTCTTTGTCGCTTAGGGGTGCTCCAATTTTCTTTCGAATTAAATTTATTAAAATAAAAAAGATCACTCAAAAAAAATCTCACGGTGCATAATTACCAGTGACCGGAATATCTCTTATATGACAACAGCTCCCTTATGTCTTCCTTCATTTCCTTCATGATACTATCCAACTTACTCTGCGACATATATATTGAGACGAATGAATTTGTTTATTGGAATTTAAAAGATTTTAATAAATAGTTTAAATATATAAATTTTAAATAATGTACCCATCTCCATATTGGGACTCTCCTCTACTTTTCCATGTTCAATTTCACATATCACTTCTGCAAAATATATATTAACATTAATGTTTTGTTGAATGATATGATATAAAGATATTAAATAATGTACCTCTCTCTATATTGGGGTTATCCTCTATTTGTTCGTTTTTCTCCTGTTCACCATCAACACAGGATGTGAACTCTGCCCTCGCTTCATACACTTTTATTAGTTTATAATTTGAAGATGTAGCTACACATCTCCCCGTGACAATTTTCGTATTTCACAGTATCAGGAAGGGGATTACACCCCTTAATTATTTTATGAACCTTCAATGGAGAAATAGTTTGTTTTCTGGGCATTGAGAGCCCACGAACAAGGTATATGTCCACATTTATTCTCCTTATCGTAAATTACGACATCCTATGTAGGCTGCGTGTTTGTCGCGAACAATTTCATTATTTGTCTTATGTCAATTTTTTTAATGGAAATCTTATCAAGGTAATACTTGCAATTAAAGTATTACCAGGTTGTAGTACTAGTGGTGCACCATGTAGAGAACTCAAAATCCAAAACATATCAATAGTATACTAGAATTATAGAAGGCAACCTCAAGTTATACATCTTGAATTTAAAGAATATTCAAATATTCTTATATTCAAATTCCTTATTTCTATTTGGTAGAGTGTTGCATGCCAATCCACTACATAAAAAGCATAACTCGTGTTTTAGTAAATCTAAAAAATTGTTAGAATATGACATTTTTTAAATTATTTTCTAAATATTGAGCTGTTTAGTTACGTGTGCTACTATGTTACATATAATTTTATTTGCTCATGAGTTTCTTGTTGAGCGAAAATAAATCTAAAAAAACAAACGCGTTAGTAAATCAGTATGTAATGTATTGTAAATTTGACGGTAGTTTTCTTGAATTGCGATTTTTTTCGAAATTAATGTTGTGATGATAAAACTAAATAATGTGTGATTTAGTCTTTGAATATGTAAAATTAGTTAAAATATTTAGCAGTCACGAAGAAACTTTATTTGTTGAATGCTGACAAAACAAATTTGGAACTAAAATAAATAATTAAGAAAAGAAAATAAAATTAATAATAAAGAAAATAATAGGAAATGTTCAGATGATAGATTATGGTAATAGGAGTATTATAAATGGAATGAAAAATTATCACGTACATGAAACAAGAGATAATGAATGAATTGAAGTAAAAGCACTGTTATTGAGGTTCAACAATAACTAACGATAATATAATAACGAAATTGCGAATCTATTGGAACCAAAACAATTAAGTATTTTTGGAAGTAAAACAAGATAGTAAACAATATGATTAATATTTACTATAATTACTCATTTATCCCAATATGACAGACGATATGAATATTTGAAGAGAGCATAGGTTTGCTCTTACGTAAAAAAACATGAGCATATAACATGTCATGGAAGGAATTAACTTTGATTGAGACAAATGCATAACACGAGGATTTAGTGTATAATACACGGTATTTCATATACAATTTTGATTTCGATAGTGTCAGTAATAATGATTTATTTACATTACAATTTTCTTGGTCTATTTGTTGAAGAATCACACATGACAATGAAAAAGAAAATTTGATTTATAATGATCATTGTGATGGCAATGATTCGATGGCTTTATTGTGACAAACTATTTGAAAAATCCAAATAGAAGTTAGTTCCAGCACAGTCAAGGACATTTATGTCTTTATGGTTGTGAACTATTCAAAGTAATTTTCGACTAAATAGAAGAAACCGCTCTGGATTTACATTATTAATCAAATATCAAATTTGAAGCGGATGCAAAGTATGAATACTTCATGCTTCATACTTCAACATTTTTTTTATTTAATTTTGGATGTATTTGGCTACTAGATTATTTTTCTTCGAAGATTGATACCGAATGTTAAATAAAATGATATCTATAATTCAGTCACAGAAGGAATTTTGACACATTTAATAATTTTGAAATATTTAGAAAAGGTGCAATCACAATAAATAGTATTAGCTTGTAGATTCTTCATCGCCATGCATAATTAATCAGAAACATAGTTTTAATTTGTACGGATTTCTTAATCATGGATCAAATGGTATAACTGACCTTAGTTTAGTCGAAGAAGGAAGTGACATCACAATAAATAATATTCGCTCAAAGGTTCAAATCAAGAGGATTGTTTTAATTTGTACGCAAATCGTAACCATGTATAAAATGCTATAATCTATTGGCAAACGAAGATATTTCAATACTTATATAAATTATCCAAGGTCGTGAAGATTGATTTGCCCAATTCAATTGTGATTGTAAAATCTTGGGACTTTCGACTGACTTAACTGATCTCTGGTAAAAGTTCTCCCAATCTTTACCAAATCACTTATGTATATGTATCTACTAGGGAATGCAATACCGATCAAAAATTTAATTACCGGTATTTCGATATTTTCGACTTTTAAAACCGGTAAACCGGTAAATTACCGGTAAAAAGATTATTTTTAAAAAATGTAAACAAAATTGAAAGTTACTTATACAAATATAAAAAACAGACCTAATAAAGATGAAAAATAATAATAATAAAAACCAAAGAATAAAAGAACAATTGAAGAAGAAAACATTTATTTTTATTAATAATGTAACAAAATAATATAAAAATTAATAAAATATAATTACATGAATAAAAATAGCTTATTATAATTACTTATGCGAACTAAAATAAGATTTTAAAAAACAAATTTGATCTAACGTACCGTCGTCTAATCTCGATCTTATTTTGGTATTCATATGTTGAGCAGCTGAAAAAGCTCTTTCCGACTCCAAGCTTGTTGGCGGTATTGTTAATAAATGTTCATATGCAAGATTTAGATGTACCCCCCTAACACATTTTGCTACTTGTCCTTGTTTGGCAACTAAATAATAATGCCACACAGAATTCACCTCGTTTCCTTTCTTATGTTCTTGAAATATATTGGTTTCTGAATTCATACTTTTGATTAAAAAACAATTGTTTTAAAATTAATAATTTTCCACAAGCACGAAGTAAACAAACTTTCCTAAAATTACTTAAAACTTCACTTATTGGAAAAACACTCCGCACTGAATTAAAAAAATATATTCTCAAATAATTATATTTAGTCAATTTATAATTTTGCACAAGCACAAATTTATCAAACTTCACTACAAAATTGTATCTACGCGTTGAAAAGTAACTTTGCACTGAACTACTAATTTCTATTCTAAAACAATTATTTTACTAAATTAATATAACTAAACAACTTTCGATCTCAATTTGTATCTACGTACTGACAAAACACTTTGCAATGAACAAATGGCTGTGGAGTTGTATTAGACGATATTTCAATTGGCACTCTAGTAACTTCCACAAAGAAAAATAATTCCCCGAATTAATGCCTAAAGAAAATAGTAGTTCCCCGAATAAATTTAAATAAGTAAATACACTAAAAAAATAATGTTTCTCCGAGTTACTATATAACTAGTGCTAGAAGAGTCGAGACAAATTATCGATATCGAGTGCTGAAAAAATAATCGTTGCTAAAATAACAGTAACAAAAGTATTAATACTACTCAGTATTGACTATTGAGTAGTTTTTATCAAAATCAATATTTTACACAAGTTATTTTGATACTAAATTAATATACGAAACTTTATTTAAAACAATATGATCCTATACTATACTCAAAATGCGACACTTTGTACGTGAAATATATTTAATTTTTTTTAAATTTTCAGGATTAAATTACAATCTGTTTTTTATTAAAAATACTTTCGATAATTATGATTAGCATGTATTAAGTTAGTATGTATTACCACTAGTAAGCCCATGCCACTTTAAAAATCCGTTACATTTTTATATAAGATAAAATAACATCATTATTGATTAGTCCGTTCTATTTATTGAAATACGATATGAAGCCCTTTGAAAAGTAATAAATATTCAGTTTAATGACGAGTCGAGATAATATTTTGACACATGTTTATATAACACAACAGCGTGAAGTGATATTTCTTGTCAGCGATCATGGGATTTAAAACATGTACATATGTAACATGTATCCACAAGCGCCATGTAAAAATATCGAAAATACCGGTATTTTTAAGTTATTTACCGGTAAAAATACCGTCGAAAAATTAAGCGGTTTACCGGTAATTCGGTATACCGGTAAACCGGTATTGCATTCCCTAGTATCTACTAAGTTTGTTAAATTGATATAAAAAGGAAATTGAAACATGTTATGCAGCCTGGATATTATATAAAGAAAAAGTCATGTAGAGTAAAATCGATTCACACTCGAAATCGATATTAAAAATTTGTATTGATATTTGCAAATATTAAGAAATTCTTGAAGAGAATAATCAGTTTTTAATGCAATAGGCTATATTTAACCAATTTTAAATATTCAACGATCAACACGTGTAACTTATAGGATAAACTTGTAAGATATAATAAAATTTTCTTTGTTTTTCACTAAACTTACAATTGAAAAACTACAAACGCTTGAATACATTTCTACTATACATTCAATGCGATAACTTTAAAATGAATGTAAAATTATATGAATCATTAATAATATAATTCTAGTTACTAATAGCACATACTATCGCTATAATAAAAGTAAAACATGTTCCTTATAATTTTACTTTCATTTTTTATTTTGCCACTATATTAAAGCTATACATATTTAACGTGGCATAAGATTTATTTTTGAACATACAAGAGACTGCGCATTTTGTAATCGATTTTATTTCTGTACTAGAAACGAAAATACTCTATTTATATTTTTTAGTTCCATATACGTTTTAATGTTTGTAATGCTCAAATTTTCGATCCATATTTTATCTAAGTATGCTTTTTCATGTCGTTGCTTGTACCATGTAAACTCAAGTTGAATATTTTTTATATATATATACGATTTTTAAATTTCGGAAAAGGAAATGTCTTCCACATGTGCACCACTTTTTTTTCAATTTCATGCGAATTCTTGGATAAAAAATTTTCTTTCATTTCACTATTGAAATCTTGGATAAAACATCGGAGTCTGTCATGCACTCTAAGTCGCACTATTATATCTTGTCTCTCGAACCCTCATAGATTTAAGGGTCTAGAAAAATGGAAGGCGACAGAGTTTAGATTTTTTTCATTTTGAGAGTTATTTGGGATAGTTACTAAAATTGATTGATTGAGGACCTGCAAAGCCTTTGCAATAAGTATCATGCAGACTACTCGAACAATTTCATGATAAATCAAATGTAGATCAAATGTGGAATGATATTGAAATACATAAAAAAAATCCAAGATTGATTTTGTTAAAATAAATGGATATAAAATATATTCGTCAATTAAAAAGGATTGTCATATATTGCTCCCGAATAAAAAGATAATGTGTGTAGAAGAAATAATTGAACAGGAATCACATTTACTTTTTCGAGGGTTTCTCTTACCCTTTCAACCCACACATGAAAACAAAGTTGTAAGGTCTTTGCTCATACATTTTTTTAGCATTGATGTAATCAATTGCTTTTTGTTTGTTCCGCCGGTCAGAGTTAGCTGAATCGACTGTAAAAAAAAAACTTATTAAATACATTGCATATTTAGCCCAGTCATTTTAGGTTAAATCAGGCAAGAATCTCGGAATGTGAGATACCAAGCTGTAAATTTGTAAATAGTTGTATATTGACACTCTAAATGTTGTCTCAAAACCTACATATGGTAGGGTGTGCGCAACTATTAAATTTCGGGGTCAAAGGTCACAAAAATCGCGGTTTTTCGCTTTTTTTGTAAATATCTCATTTCCTATGGGTTTTTTGCTATTTATGTTTATTATCAATATTGTAGAATACAAAATTCTCTACAAATTTTGGTTGAAAAAAATTTTCATACAGTGAACCGTTTTCGAGATAGAGGGCGGAGAGCGCGCGTTCATAGTATCCCTTCAGGTCAACCGATGCCTTCGGTCAAAAACGCGCCATATACGTATAGTTGATGAACTATCGATAGATCAATGATTATTAATATTTGTCAATTTTTATTAACTATTATATTATATTTTAGTATTTTTTCCTAGCCTATTCACTTTTTATTCAGTATTAATTTATTTAACAACACTAACCTGCCCATGTAATTGCAGAATTGTTAATGAAAATATAAGAATTTTATTTGAATTTGAACCCAATTAATATTAATAAATTCTTACATGATAAAAAAAAACAAATAAATTAGGAATTTATAGTTTTATTAAAAAATATCATTTGATACATTTTTTTAAGTGAAATGAAATAAAGGGTACAAAAACTACAATTTATATAAAAAAAAGTTCCATCTTCGTTAATGTCGCTCTGGTGTGGTAGAACATTGAAACAAGCTAAAGAGCATTGCAAGCCCGCTTTCCTGCAATTGCAGAAAATTGTATTTAGCAAATGTTCAGGAGCAGGTGGTAAAATTATCATGACAGGCTCCAGAAAATCGTTTCGCGTTGCCCAACCCCATATCTTTGGTTCAAAATCATGCCCTAACCAAGATTGAACTTGATAATATATACATCGAAATGTTGATGAGTAGCTGCACTTGTTGGTGGAATATTTGCAAGCTGAATAGGTTTATTAAGTTTTGTAGACTTGACGTAATGCATTTAACGAAGATGATCGAGACTTTTCACAAATTTCGGAGCATTATAGACTGCCAATAAGGTTTGAGTTTCACTCTCTAATAATCTCTGCGGCGAACAATTTTCTTTCTCAAATGCTTTAGCTAGTTGATCCAAATTTGTCAGTTTCTCAAAAACTTTTAAAAATGTTTTTTTCCCTTTTTAAAAAGCCCAGAAGTTGTGTCACATCCACTTAATACGTGCAGAAATAAAATTTGTGTTTTGGAATGAGGATTATTATCAAAATTTTAGTCGAGTATATCTCCGTTTTTACATTTCCTGTCCCAACTGTTTTGAAGAAAATTTCTTTTTCGTGAGACAGGGTACGCCCAATTAAAATGACGAGTAAATCAATATCTTGTCCTATTATAATTGCAGTTTTTCCAGACATTGATTCTTGAATTACACTTTCAACAATAAGGACATCCGCATCATCTTTGGCTTGTTTAGTAGTTATATTTGCAGCCATTAAATTTTCCATTAGCATGTTAATGAGCCTAATTTTATTATTTTGATTCGATAAAAATAATTCTTGGGAAACTGGTACAACTATTGTTTTATCAAAACATACTTCATATGATTTTGAAAGTGCAGTTCTTTTCAACTGCTCCATAACTTTTACATCATTACTGTAGTCTGAATATCCGTCAAATACAACAATTATTTTGGACCTGTAATGCCTTTGTAAATAATTTATGTATTCATCAAAAATAATAGAAAAAGTATCTACTCTGCTCCATACAACATGAGGAGGAAGAAATCCGCCATCAATAATGAACGTCACATTATTTTCATTGAGAACAAAATCAATCATTAGGCTCATATTGTCATAGAATGACAATTTTGTTTTTCTCATGCCATTATTATCAAATAGAGCTGTTGGAAACGGACTCAATTCATATTGAAGATATTCTTCAAGATTACTTTCAAATTGTTTGCTGACAGTAATTCTTTGGAAGAGTAATGATTAATGATTTTCTATTTAAAATTTTAAGAGTGTTTATGGGACAATAATCATATTATGATTTAAGTTTTTTCCTTAATTATTTTTTAATTTTAGGAAACGGTGATCAGTATTATTGGATAGATATAGATTTAAGGCATGAAGAAAATGATAGAATATAATATTATAGTTAAAAAAATTGACAAATATTTATAATCATTGATCTATCGATAGTTCATCAACTATATATGGCGCGATTTTGACCGAAGGCATCGGTTGACCTGAAGGGCGCGCTCTCCGCCCTTTATCTCGAAAACGGTTCACCGTATGAAAAATTTTTCAAACAGAATTTGTAGAGAATTTTGTATTCTACATTATTCATAATAAACATAAATAGCAAAAAACCCATAGGAAATGAGATATTTACAAAAAAGCGAAAAACCGCGATTTTTGTGACCTTTGACCCCGAAATTTAATAGTTGCGCACACCCTACCATATGTAGGTTTTGAGACAACATTTAGGGTGTCAATATTCAACTATTTACAAACTTACAGCTGGGTATCTCACATTCCGAGGTGAAATGCTAAAATGACTGGACTAATTGACTGTAGAAACATTAACTATAGAAAATATTTGTATTTATCAAATCCCTGAAGATATCCATATTTTTCAGCTTTTCTTCTAAATCGTCTAATTCTTCATTCGTCTTAATAGGTAACATAAAGTTAGTTTTTTTTCACGGATTTAATCTGTGAAGCTGATGCCTCGTAGAGATAGAGCTCAGAGTGTTATCGTCTGAGCTCTCAATACACGATTGTTTTTGAGTTCTTTTTACATACTTCTTCACGTTTTTATAATCGGTGGTGCTTCTCATAAACTTAGCCTCCCATTCAGAGTAATCTCTAAACGAAGGAGGCTCGCACGCCTTCAGCATCTTATTTAGTTTATAGCCTGCTACATTTTTGATCATAATTTACATAGTCTTCTCCTCATTTACAGCCCATGATGAGGGCACGTGTCCGAATGAACCCTCTTTTTAAAAATCACTATATCCCATGAACACTATCAAATATAATGATACCAGTTTTGAAATTTATTTAAAAAAAAAAAACTATAACTGATTATTTCAAATATTTAAATTAAAATAAAATAAAAATAAAATTAAATTAAAATTAAATTATTTAAATTAAATAATTGAAATTATTTAGATTAAATAATTGAAATTCATTTTTGAGAGAACTTACCTCCATATTGACTTATTTAAAATTTAACTACGTAAACTCACTAACTACTTAAACTTACTACAAATACCTGCAACTGTTGCGACGATCAAAACTGGAAAGAAATACGAAATGCAATTGCGATCCTTGCAACTACAGAAAATTAAATTTTGGTGCGATTATTTATTAGTGTGGGCACTGATTTACATTTCAAATCTTCAAAACAAGATGCGTAAAAAATGTTCCGCAATATGCATTTATTAGAATATATAGAATGATATATTCATAAATAATAATATCAATAACAACTATGATATAAATAATATTGATAATAACATAAATAGGAGTGTTTTTAGTAAATGTAAGTACATCGAACCAAATTCTTGAAACATATGCATTCGAAAGTAGTAAAGTAACGCATACTAGTACACTTCAAAAACACCACTTTTTTGCTAATTATTTTGTTATTTTTCTGCAGTTTATTACATCTCATCTTATTTTTTTGTTTATAAATTAGTGGTGTGCAGTGGAGATATTATTTACTGTATGAAAATTAAAAAACTCCACTTTTTTGCTAATTATTTTATAATATATTAAAAAAAATGTTATTAGTACCATTAACTTATTTTTAGAAAAGGTTCAGGTCTTTTTACATATTGTCTTTCTCTTTTATGACTTTTATCCAACTTTAATTTGGGATATGTGTTATTTTCGATATGTAGTTCACATAGAACACAAAAATATTTAAAATTTGGATCTCCTAAAGATGCTGGTGATAAGGAACGTAAAGCTAAACTGGGATCACACCCAAAGTGAAGCCATCTTAAACACATTCCACATTGTTGCCAAGAACTGCTGGATGGTATTAAGTCCCCATTGCAATTGTTTTTGCAATTAATAAACGTGTCTTGGGAATTTTTTGCATGTTTATACCATGTATCGCATTTAATACATTTATAATATGTAGGTCGATCTGTTGGAGAGTTACCTGAACTACAACAAATTGGACAGAATCCATCTACAGGTGAAATATTTTTCAAGAAATGTGACATTAAACTTTTTATAGTTTCGATAGTATCCATTTTATAGTTTAAATTCTTATTATTCAATAAACAGAATGCATTTTGTAATACGAAAAGTCCACAACTATGACCATCAGATTGTTGAGGGGAAATTATTGTAAATTTACTCTATTTCGTTTGTTCTTCATTAGTTAAACAATTTACATAAAACTTTTCAAAAATAATATGCTCTGTCTTTGCACCAGGAATAGAGTTGATTACACTAAATTGTTTTAGACCAGTATCTGTCAACACTAACATCCATTGAGAATTTAAAATATATGGTGCTTAATATTTTATGCCTGATGATATATTTATAACGGCCTTACAATTTTTATTACTTACGGCAAACATAAATTCATGCAGAGCAAGAATTTTAAACTGTTCCTTATTATATACAAGTGATGCTAAATATGCATCAATAATTATATCATCTAACCACTCCTCGTTGTACAATGTGAAAAAATTATTCAATCAAATAGGATATTTACCTAAAAATCTTATAACATATCATTCACATTTTGCTCTATTGTATATGTAGAGTTTTATATAAAAATTAAAATCTATTGCTACATTATTAGGATGCTTACCTATTGAAAGGTGTGATTCAGATTTGGAACTCTTTTGGCTAGTCAAAAATCCGTTTGAGGGCGGCAAATTTTTCTTAGTTAGAAAAAGATTTCCTCTTTTATTCGGTTTTTTATTCCACATTTCTCTTGCTTCTCCCACATCTACTATTGTACTATTATGGTAATTGTTATTTTCATGTGCTGCTACTGCCTTGTTTTTCGTATTTCTTATTTTATTTTTATTATCCAACTTCTTTATGCTAGTATTTATCCTGGCATTTCTGATACGACTTTCATTTCTTTCTTCAGGTATGAGCTTTGAAACACAATGAAGTTTCAATAAGTCATTACTGCAAACACCTAGATGTTTTTTTAATATTTCTACAAATCTCATATATGGCCACAGTGGCAAAATTGGGATATACCGCTCCATAACATAATTTAGAAATCCAGGACAGTAAAATTGGTTTTGATAACCTTCTTTAGGCATGCTCTCTTCAGTTTTGAGTTTTATATTGAGGAATTCCCTGTAAAACAGACTGCTTCGTAAAAGACTTTGACTCGAATTCGCTTTCTTTTCAGGCTCTTCGTTTTTTTCCGAATCAGCGTTGGCTTAAATTGTTTTTTTCAATATTGCATTCTTATCTGCAATTTGAGAAATTTCCCTAAGTGCTGTTTCTATTTCTATATGATGATATTCGCTGCCTAAAATGCACACAATATTAGCGAATATTTTTGTGCATAATCCAAATCTCGAGATTTTGCGCCTAAAAAGTAAATAATTAATTTTACGGCGAATATTGTCCTTAATAAATTTCTTTGCATGATACGATAGTCTCTTCGTAAAATGGCTACAACATAAATGTAAAGTTATATTCTCTTCAAATTCTTTGGAATTTCTATCATTTAAGAACACATAGCATTTATTAAGGTATTCAATCAAACTATAATGATTACAGCTGCGAATTAACGCGTGAATGCTTGCATAACTATGATCAGTGACAATTTTCTTAAACGTAATAATATGATCTAATTGCATTATACAATCTGGGAAGCATCTTTGGATTGAATTAGCATCATGTTCATATGATATCCATTGCAACAATAGATATAGATAGCCAGACCCATTTGTGGGCAGTGAAATTACGCCTGCATAGATATAAGCTCTCTTGTTGTCAAAAGAAGGTGGTTTTATAACACCTTCTGTTGCGTCAAAATATAGAACCGTGTCCATTTTTTTTTTGGGAAAAACTTATTTAATATTTCATTTGCATGGATATCTACTACACTTGGTATTACTGATACAAGTTTATATATTGATTGCTTATGAGGATCTTCTGATATCTTTACCTGGTGATGAATCAAATTCTTAACTTATTACTCTGCAACTTATTTCTCTAATTATATTCATATTTCACTTGGCGCATGCAAAGACGTGAACGAAGTTCGTACACATTACCAAAGTTCTAATATGATTCAGGAAATTTATCTTTCATTTCACCGAATTGTTTCATGCGACATGCTGCTCGTTTTTTGGTGTTTCAATTTGATTTTCATAGCGTCTCTATCTGTTCTCCTTAATTGTCTAAACCTATGTATTGGACTGGAAACTGTACCGACAAACTATATAGCAATATGCGCATGTAGTTTCACGGTAGCAGTAAGCTTTCCTAAAATATGTTACAAATGATTTTGTATCATCTCCCTCAAGCTCATCCAAAAATTTATTTAAACTAGTCCTGAATTGCCTCTCATCTAAAATCATTTTTATAGTTATCAATGTCTCATAAATTAAGTTTATTAACAATCTTGGCAGCTGCTGCCCTCTTCCAACTTCTGGATACGTGCTAAGAGCATAACAGTTTATGCCGTTGCCGTTTAAGCATTGAAATATGCTGGGCAGTCATCTGTCATGAATGACTTTGTATTGATTTTACCGACTGCCTTAGAGATTTCTTCAAAAAATATTTTATACGTTACTTCATCTTGCCTGTTTGCAAAAAAATGCAACTGGAACTCCGCTTCCAAATTCATCAATCACCATTAATGTATGCAAGTGGTAATTGTAACAATTTGTTCCATGGGTGGCATCAACGCAAATTCTGTCTGTGCCAAACTCCTTTAACATTTCCGCCTGCTTCTTAGTCATTTTTATTAACATATAATCTTCCTCTCTAAGCCCATAATCAACAGTGTTGACATTTTTATGAAACAATACTGAAAATTGCTCGCCTGTTTTTCTCTACCCAAAGGTTCACACTGATATAATCAGTTGGGTGTTTGTATGTACAATATGGTTTTAAATGTTTTTTTCTTATGTTCCACTAATCTTTACTGAAGACTAAAGAAGCCCTCAGTGGTAATTTATTATTATATGATGCTTCACGTATATTACCAATGATAACATCGTCCTGAACTCTAGCTAAAAGGTTATCTGTAAATATTATATTACTTATATAATAAATAAACACACAAACACATATAATATATAGAGATATATATCGAACGTGGGGCCGATCGTTGGCCCCACGTTGGGCGCCAGTTTGTAGTTTTCTTATGGCATCTACAATAATACATTTTAAATTAACGCTGTTTACACCCCCATCAGAGAAGTAAAATGCAACTGGTTGCACCCAGCGATGTTTTATGCTTTCAACTAAAAAAAAAACAAGAGAATGATAAATAAACTTTCCCTACCATTTGCCAGTTCCTGAAATCCAACAATATGATCCTTTTTACGGTCGTAAAATATTGCGGGTGATAATGATATTTCACCAAACCTTAGAACAGTTTTTGCTATTCACATATTTTTTCTGTGCCCTAGCTGAGCCCAATGTTTGGAAAAGGGTCTCATTAATACCACTATACAAAGGAATTGCTGAGAGCAACTTTCTCAATGTTTGAGGAGCAAGCAAAACAAATATTTTTTCTCCAAAAGTAATAACCTCTTGGAGAAATTTTATGCAGAGTTAAAGCAAGAATTTTATCATTAAGCGTAAATTTTCTTCCTTTTGGCTTTTTCCTATGTTCTCTTAGTTGACTTAATATAAAATTACAAGCCCTCTTATTTGATGTTACTGGGAGATGAGCAAAATTTTCAGCATATTTGAGACTTTCTTGTAACTTCTGCCTCAATGTTTGTTTAATGTGGGCAATGCATTAGGTTTCAGTGTAGTGCCTGTTATTTTTCTTTTGCATATACTTGCAAAATGTGCGTCACACACGAACCGAAACCTATTGCAACGCAAAGGTGTTAATTTCTCTAGATCAGGATTTTTTATTCTTACCAGCCAAATAGCAAACATCTACAACATCCAAAACAATATTTATTTGTGATTAATGTTTGATTATTTTATTCTTATTACGTACTTTGTCATTTCTCGCTGGAAATACATGCAGTTTTGCATTTTTTTAGTATTCGTGCACCATGGAACATAACATTTTGACATTTTGCTTGCAAACTAATCACCTGTCGAAATTGTTTGATTGGCCGCGTTGAAATTCTACCCGATGAGTGCCAAATTGCTGCAAGAGGGAGAGCAGCTCTAACTAAAACCGAGCTACAGACTTTTGTTCGGAGATTACCGACCATGCTTTCATCAATATATCGTCAAGGCATAGTCTCTTGGCCCCCTATAATATTAATAAAAGTATAAAGAAATCCAAAAGTTTGATAAAGTCAATGTTGGAGCTGCAGTATCAAGTATCATGTAGTAAAGATTAATTTTAAAATTTTCTTTTGTAGTCAATTAAATGTTTTCATCTCCTTCATGCTAATTTGTTTTCGGTGGCGTCGGCGACGTACACTAATTTCAGCAGGAAAATCTGGCTCTGTTTCTAATGCTTCATAAAGTTCATTAGCCAATTGCAAATAATTTTCGAAACTTTCATTATTTCTAATGCTTTCGGAAAATTTAATACTTAATTGATTCAGTACACTAACTAACATTCCAAGAAACTTTTTACGTCATTTTGCTAAAAAGTTCTAACAATTCACGCTTAAAGCCAGTGTCAGATGGGAAAAATGTTATACATGCGTGCATGTGCTGACAAATGATTGACCTAATTAAATAGTCCACACAAGTGCAAGAGTATGTATGAAAGCAAATCTTAAAATACTTTTCGCATATCATACAAAAACTGTTACATGTTTGATTAGCCTGTGTAACCACATATGATGATACATTCCACTGTTTATCGGAAATAATTTGTATCTGCTTTATATTTTCACTTCTCTTATGCCTTTTTGTTGTCTCTCTCTATCTTGTTGATATACAAATTCAATTCATTCTTTTATTTCTGTAACAAAAGGCTTCCACTTCAATCCTTAACACCATATCAATGGTCTTATCCATTCTCTTACTGTATTTTCTTCCCATGACTCGTTTCTTCATTTGATTATGGTGGCTTTCTAAGAACATGTTAGTGTTAATCCCTAATCCTTTCCTATAGCAATATGCCCATGTAGGTTCACGGTAGCAGTAAACTTTTCTTAAATATGTTACAAATGATTTTGTATCATCATCTCACTCAAGCTCATCCAAAATTTATTTAAACTAGACCTGAATTCCCTTTCATCTAAAATCATTTTTATAGTTATCAATTTCTCATACATTAAGTCTCTCTTTTCTCTATTAACAATCTTGGCAGCTGCTACCCTCTTCCAACTCCTGGACACGTGCCAAGAGTATAACAGTTTATGCTGTGGAGCACCCATGACAGACGACCAAGCATTGAAATATGCTGGGCAGTCATCTCTCATGAATGACTTTGTTTGATTTTACCGACTGCCTTAGAGATTTTTTCAAAAAATATTTTCACGTTACTTCGTCTTGTCTGTTTGCAAAAAATGCAACTGGAACTCCGCTTCCAAATTCATCAATCACCATTAATGTATGCAACTGGTAATTGTAACAATTTGTTCCAAGGGTGACATCAAAGCAAATTATGTCTGTGCCAAATTCCTTCAACATTTCCGCCTACATCTTAGTCATAGTTATTAACATATAATCTTCCTTTCTAAGCCCATAATCAACAGTGTTGACATTTTTATGAAACAATACTGAAAATTGCTCGCCTGTTTTCTCTACCCAAAGTTCACACTGATATAATCAGTTGGGTGTTTGTATGTACGGTATGGTTTTAATTTTTTTTTCTTATGTTCCACAAATCTTTACTGGAGACTAAAGAATACCCTCAGTGATAATTAATTATTATACGATGCTTCACGTATATTGCCAATGATAACAAAAATCCCTTTGATATCTCTGTACAAATGTTCGTTTGGTTTGTTTTACGGTGACATTATCAATAAAAAAGCGACGAAAATAATAGTTTATATCCAATCTTAATCATTATCACACTTAACATAGATAAAACTATTACTTATTGATACATAGGCCATCGGGCACCATAACATATTTATCGTCTCGACTAAAAAAATTGCCCTCTATACTCTGATTACCTTGTAACAAAGGCTATAAACTCTATCCGTAAACCAAACCAAACCTTTCGCGACGCACGGCTAAAAAAACGGCACAACGATATATACATATATAAAAAAACATGGTTCGAATATACTAAAATGGCGAACAAAGCGGATGGTACAATAATGATAACTAGAATACATAGGTAAGAATAAATAAGTTTCGCGTATGATAGAAAAACTAAATGTTATGAAGTAATAAAACATTAAAATTAGTAAAAATTAGACTAACACGAAGAAGAGAAAAAACTATTTGATAGATAAAAACAGCGAAAAAGTGTCACTGGCCGTTCTATCTGTATGACGCACACCACTAGAACGTTAATCCAACCGTCGGGTACAGGTCCGTACTTGGCAAGACCGAGTGAAGCCCTTGCCAGTATCTCTGCACCCGCAGAGATACGACTTCTAAAATACAAATTATGCCTGCAATCTGCTCTAATTAACGAAGGTTGGCTAGTCCTTTCGTTACCGTGCCGCATACGATGTATAACTAAACTGATCGCGATAGCCGTTGTGATCGTTATGCAAAGAAATCATATCCCAATCCTATTACGTGTTTGTAAGATCGGTTGGATAAAGCCGCGAATTGAGCACCAGACAATGCTGACCCGGCAGAACTGAGGCCAACATTAGTACGCGTAATAATAAAAAAAGAGAAAATATTTAAAAAAGACAAGAAAAACATTATCAAAATTATTAAAACTAATTCATTATTGCATCATCTTAAAAAAAACACGAAAATACACGACGTTAAAATATAAAATATAAAAAACTATACTAATACTACAAACCAATTACATTATACAAACTTATTACAGAACCATCCAGCTGGTCAGATACAATTAGCATGTCTATGATGTAATTCTTTTAACTAATAAAGAATAATAATCATAATAAAGTAGACAGATCCAATGCGGCACTGTTTGCCTAGCATATACATTTTTTTGTAAACTCTACTTTTAAACTCTAATTGCGTTCTCTACGCAATTTTTAGGTACGCGGTTTTTGTCTCTTGGTAGCGCGCGTTTACTTAAAAATTCACTTTCTTTTCGAATCATAGACATGCTAAATACTATTCCCTCCGCGAAAAATCATAAAAACGAATGAAAAGGTAAGCAACCGAACATACTCTGTTTTAAACATATTTGCTATCTCATTAGTCAATTTTCAACGATACAAAACTTAAAAACTATTATTAAAAACTAAATAAAAAAACGTATGCCAATGTTTGATTAAAACACCCATATTTGAATTATATAAAACAAAACTAATCCTAATTATCCTAAACCTATCAAAATCCTAACTAAAATGTTACTAACTTATTAAGAAAGTACAAACTAAAAAATACTAAAAAGTATCAATCTTACAGGCATAATAAATTATGTATTATTCTGACTATCCTATACCTATCATGATCTAATCTAAGTAATTATGTCCCATTCGCAAATCATCTCGAAAAAATTATGTAATTACAGGGTTCATCAAACATCGAAGCGGGTCCAAGGGCTCGCGGCCCGGAACCGACCGACCTCCTCAGAGGATGTTACAATTCTTAATGATTCTTTTTCAACCCTGAACTTGCACTTTATATTGCAGGGACCCTAGTAGAAGCAGGTGGGGGAGTCAATCTGCACTGAGGGTTGTGCAAACCTTTGACGACAATGCCAATTGTCGTTACAATATCGCCTTCAGTAAATATAGTGCCAAAATTAATATTCATGTCATTTTTGATGACAATCCACATAGCCTTCACTGTTCTCATTTCTAATGAACCAACATTTGACTTATATTTTCTATAACATTCTATTTTGTAGAGTAAAACACTGGAAGACTTATTAATAAGTATATATTCAATGATGTTTCTTCTTCGGCTGATTGTAATGAAAGCGGAGGTATTTTATAAAGTCTATACATAAGTTGCGACAGGTTATGTCAAACGCGAACATTGTGATTGCCTGACAAGTTATCAACATATATGACGCTGACGCGCGGTTTTTTAAAAGTGTAAGAATGAATAATTTTGTCCATGTTCCCCTGGGATGCAAGCATCACGTATTATTATGAATGAAGTAACAAAATTATTCTTACAACAATCAATTGTCTCAAATCTAACAAGTAATATCAAATTAAAATGAGAATAATATAACAATAATAAAGTAATATAATATATAATCATGGTATAACAACAATATAATAATGTGCATAACAAGAAGACTAATGATTTTGACAGAAAATAACTAAAAAAAAACAAAACACTAAATTGACAATGTCAAAATTTATGGAAAATTCGAGAAAAGAAGATTTATGATTTTTGAAAAAAAAAATTTGACGGATCAAAAAATATAATTCAAAAACATATGCATATATAAATATATCCAACATTTATATCCAAATTAGATTAAATGCTATATTCAAAATCACTTTTTATAGTTTTAAATCTAAATAAAAATCAATGTTTATAAATTCAAATAAATGTTGACATGAAAAAAAGTGAAATGTCATTTTATGTTCTGATCAATCTGTTCAGATTGATTCTGAGGTCAATTCTGTTCAGATCATAAATATATTGAATTAGCAATAATTTATGATATTGAATTTTGCTTAGTAATTATAGATATCAAGCCATTATTTATAATTCCACATGATATATATTATTAATTATTAGAATATATTATCGGCATAGAAACAAAAAAGTCATTAATAAAATAGGGTAAATTAAGACTTTTTTTAATTTCCTTAGCGGGGATCGTAAATTTATTGCCTTTATTAGCATTTAAATCATATAAGCATATATCAAAATCTCTAGAATCACATGTTTAGGCGAGTTCTGGAGCTTTCCTTGAATACTTTTAAAATAGTTTTCAAAGTTTACCAACTGAACCCGCCTAAACTACATTTGAAGGCCAAAACATCATTTGCAATATGTATTAGGTTATGGGCGTTGTACGTTAATCTGCCAGTTCCATATAGTTTGGGGTATTCACTTACAAATTTAATGAGGGTATTTTTAGCTACATCATTCTTCTCAATACAGGTTTCAGCATCACATAAGATCCTGATCTCCAAACGAAGTTGTATAAAATTTATGTAGTTGGCTTTCCAGATCATGTAGTCTTTAAGCGCTCTGGGTAATCTCGAAAATTCTGCTGGAATGTGAGCTTTAAATTTTAGTAAATATTCGCTCACTGTATCCTGTAATATCATTGTATTGTCATCTAATTGGACGTCTTTCGTTCCTTTTACCCAGAGGCTTAAAAGTCTCTTGGTGACACCTAGGCAGACAATATGCATTTAGTCGAGTGCTATTTGAGATACCATTCCGATATTTAATTCCTCCAAAACGGAGTCATTTGTGTGATGTCCTGGGTTCATCCTCATGCGAAAAGATTTATCTGTTCGAAGATCTGAAAATGTGTTATTTAAAATGACATGGGTTGAAAACTCTTCTCTTTGAATACTTTTGGAGCAGCTTTCATAACCCGCATGCCCAGTTGTCTTTGTAATGAACAGGACTAGCACAGATTATTTTTGATATATAACATGACAATTTCTATTGAGACAAATTAAACCATGTTGTAACACTTTCATTTCTTCCACAAAAGTCTTAAGGAAAATGTTTGCATCGTCTAGTTTACCATTTCCATGGTGCACCCCTACCAGAAATAGTTCAATCTTTTGTGGAATCTAACATCAGAGATATGGGCCAAAAGGCACTAGCCGAACTCTTCGTCAATGGAATGTGGAATACGTACTTCTACCCCAAAATGAATGTATGAACCACCGTTAATTAATTTTATACCATCGGTGGCATATTTGGGAGTGCCAATTCATCTTTGTGCCATAGATGGATTTTAGAATACCATAAAGTTTTGGGGAAACTGGGATTGTAGTTTTTTTAATTGTAGAGAGAGGTTTGGGATTTGTTTGTTTCTATGAGTGAATCAATGAATTTCAAAGCATTCCGATTTATAAGGTCGGTGGGATCTGAATTTATAGGCTCGTAAGTGTTTATATCAGCTAGGAGGGACATGGATTTGGAAATATAGTCATCTTTGTTCATGATAACCGTCATGTTCCCCTTATCTGCCCTGGTAACAATAATTTCTGGGTGTTGTTTGATAAAGGATTTGCAAAGGTGGATATCTTTGAGTAATTCTTTATGTTGATGAAAGTTAGAAATGTCAAATTTGAAAAATGAATTAAGTTGGTTGCAAAAATAGATTTAATGCGGTTTTTTTTCATTGAATCTTTTAAATTACGTAAACTATATTCTAAAGAGCTAAGTGTTTTGACAAATTAAACGATTTTTTCTGTTGTGGAATGGAAAATTTGGGACCTAATGCTAAAATATTCAAAACATTGGATGGGATGTCTAAATCTGAAATGTTTTTAACCCATTTATTGATGATATCAGGGTTTATATTTAATTTGGATTCGTTAGACTTTTCGAATAAAGGGTATTGAATTTTTTTATGAAGGATTTTTTTGACATATTAAAAGAATTATTGAATCTAGAGTTTTCGAAATCTAAAAAATTGTTAATGTCAATGTGATTATTATAGTGGAAAATAAGGATTGGATGTTGTAATTTAGAGATTTATTTATGTTATCAATAGAGGTAATGCAATGTTTGATTTCTAGATTCAGCAACATAAAGGAGAAAGAAAGCTTTTTATTTTTAAAATAATTGGAATTTAGATGATCAAAGTTTGTTAATTTGAAATCAAAGGATTTTGGTAGGAGTTTTTCTTTACGACAACGAAGTAAAAAGTTCTTTTGTTGGTGACGATAGCCAGTTTTGAGAAAAGGTTTGAAATAGTTTTAATAAAATGAGTTTGGTAGGTCCATAGCAATGGAAATGTAATCGAAAAAAGATGGAAAAGAGTAAGGAATGCATTGTGTAAACTATTATGAAAATAATTGTTGTAACGGTAAATTGACGAATTATTGAAATTATATAATTCTGTGTGTAAGTTCGATATTGATAAGAGGAACGATTATTATGTCTTACCTTATTTGTATGGAGAGCACTATTCCATATATAGTATTGAAATTATAGTTATTTTGAAAATTCATGTTGTTAAATTAAAAAACACTTGTAAAAGTTCTTGAAAATGATCAAAATCTTGGATTTGTAACTTCAGTGTAGTATTGTTATGAGTGTCCTAACAAGGAAGTCTTGATATGTAGGTTTC
>NW_020538336.1:0-17091 GCF_003426905.1 Ctenocephalides felis
GACAATGTAAGTAATTTAAATCCAATCTTTATTTTCAGGAAGTGTAACAGAATTGCTATTATTACTGTGATAGATTTAATACTGAAAATTCGAGGCGGCGGTGTCGGGGACGTCGCCTGGGACCACAAGCTACTTGGGGCATGCAGTGGCATTTGTGCCATTGCATATGAGGATGAAGGTATAAAATAAAATACGAACTAAAAAATCAAAATCTTATATATAAGTATATATAAGGAACTTATATACAAATTAAGCAATTTTTCATTATGATTTTCTTATGGCAGATTGCGAGCTCCAGACAGTTGGAGAAGTGCTGAAAAAAGTCAGGCAGCAATGCCAGCAGAGTGGAAGACGGTGGCTTTGCTGCCGTTTGAAATGCCATATGACGCAAACATATTTATTGATTTATTCAATAAAATCATGATGAATACTCAGGGCGTTAGCCTACAAATTTATCTTGACAAGGTAATGTAGCATTTATATAATATTATATAAATACATTAGTAAATATACTAGCTATAAGTTGTTATAATATTATTACTTTAGTCCCGGTACGATGCCGTAAATAGGAGAGATTCAGTACGCGGTGGTGGACGGGGCAGAAGAACTCAGCGCGGCAGGAAGCCACCGCGGAGCAATTTCCTCCCTTCAGGAGGAGCAGTAGCAGAGGCAACAGAGGCGGCAGAGGCAGAGGCAACAGAGGCGGCAGCAGAGGCAACAGAGGCCACCATGGTGGTCGTAGTCGAGGCCAGTCTGACCACAACCAAAGTGCCAATGACCTTACAAAAGAAAAATTAATTTAGCATCGTCCATTATTAAAACACTAATGAATTTTACATAAAATAAACTGTATAGAATTCTGGTTATTCTCTTTTTCTTATTATTTTCAAAGAATTTTCTAATGAAGAGTAGCTACATAAACTGTGTAGAGTTTCTTATTATTCATTAACAATACATTTCGACTTTATATATACTCCAATTGAAAAATTGGCAGCATTGTTGCGTGCTGCTTGTGGTGTGTGTGTGTGATTTAACGAAAGCCCGCGCGACTCAGGCCGTACACGTTCGCGCAGTGTCGTAGCTGGTCGTGGCTGATCGACGCGTTAGCATGAGTGCGCGCGACACTCGCTCGCTGTTGTAGTTTTTTGTGTGCATGAGTTGTGTGCATGTGATTTTACGACAGGCTTGCGAGGCGTGACATGCGAGCGCGCGCGCCACTCCTTGTCTCAAGTGGTTGGTTGCGCGCGTGTGTTGTGTGTGTGTGTGCGATTCCATGCCAGGCTTGCAGTCGCGAGACTAGCTCATTTGGAATTTGAGAACGCGCTGAGACGTATCAATTGGTATAATATTATAACGTAGTTGATAATTTCCAATAATAGTTTATATTTAATCATATTATTAATTTAGTGTAATTAGTACGTTCAGTGCGTTTATAATCAAGATTATACAGAAGTAGTATTAAGATAGAGTTTTTTCACGCGGACCGGACGCGGAATAATATATTAAGGTAAGGCAAGGCATAATATTTATAAGATACACAAGGCATTTTGCCTTGAATATTAATACATATAATATAAAGATCACTATCAAGGTGAGGCATATTATTTATTAATAACTTATTATTATTTTAACGAGTTTTTATGTTTTCGTTTTAGGGTGTTATAGCGAAACTTTTTCAAGTTATCAAGTTAATAATATAACAATATTAAGGTGAGGCATATTAATTATATTTATAAGATACAAAATAATTTTTTTACATAATTATACTTATCCTAATTTAGCCTTATTAAATTTTAGTTTTTTATTTTTAGAATATTTCCTTTGTACCATCTTATATTGTTACAAAAATGGATGTTTTGTCAAGCACGATGATTGGCAATTTTTCTGATGATTCAAATAGTGCTTTAGAATATAGTAAAATCGATAACTCAACAATGAGTGTTACCGACAAAATCCCGAAGAAAAATGAGCAATTTTCTTTAGATCTCCAATTTGAGGATTTATTCCATGTTGTAGATGGTACAGTTAAATGAATAAATTTTATAAAGAAGCATTTTTAAAGTGTTTTAGGAAAGCTGCAATATATCCTTGCGATTTGAACTTTCGCTATGCACGAGTAAATAAAAAAAGTGCTCATATTAGAGCTCATTGTCCCAAGAATCGCAATCAAAAGGAGGAAAAGGATGTTGGAAATTGCATGATATTTAATGCTCACATTAAATTTGATCCTCATCAAAAAATGATTAAAGAAATTTTAATCATACCTGAAGGTATACTTAATCATGGTACAGATACTAATCCAATTCTTAGGTGTAGGGAACTAAGAGGAAAAGACAGAGATGATTTAAAAAAAAAACTTAAACATCAAAAACCGGCAGCATGTCGTCTTGAGCAGTTCGAAGATATGATAACAGAATTTCCTGAATCATATGAAAATTTTGGTAAAGTATACAATCTACCTTCACAGGTTTGCACGCGTCAGGCAAAGTCTGAAGAAAAGAAAAAAAATAAATTCTATCCCGACGACAATGTGGATCTAGTCCTTATGATGTTACGGGAAATGACAATTTCACCGAAAAAGCAAATTTCCACACCACAGCTATGCAAGCATTCATGCATTAATCCAAGGTTGCAATAATACAAATTTCTTTGATTATAATAATAAGTGATATATATATATTTGAATGATAATAGTTAGTTACGGGATCCATCTCGTACGCATACAACTATATACGATTGCATACGACCGCAGACGACTGCATACGACCGCATGCAAATCGTCACAAAAACGTACCTGTTATATAATCAATTGTTACCTATATAAGAGGCGGGATTTATATACTGATATGATTATTATATATCAAATTGACCGGTACACTTGCTAGTCGGGATTTTATTTTGTATATTATAAATATATTGTAGAATTAAAGAAATAAAGATTTACTTTTGTAACCAAGTATATAATTAGTTTTAAATTTTTTACAGAAAACAACATTGCATTTATGTTGCAGTCATTTCACAAAGAGACTGTCATATCATGCAAAAGAATTTGCAAATGGTAATCAGGAAATAATATCGTTAGCTGTAGGTCAATTATTTTTCAATTAGGTGAAAGATGTAGAGATTTAAACCATGCTCGAAAAATGTTCACTCATATTGTGTGGATTTTAGGTAGCAAATATCATAATGTACAAATAGATTTAGCAATCAAGGAAATAAATCTATTTTAAAATAATGACTCAGTGTCACACAAGACAATCTTGACTGATACTGATGTTTCAGAAATGAATGATCGTGAACCATGTCGAGATCTTTTACGAAATAGTCTATTTTATAAAGATTTCCTTCATATTAAATGCGAAGCCGAAAAGATTATGCCGAAAGAAGGATTTACTAATCGTTTTTGCTTTCCAGGTTTCCTAAATTATGTAAAGGACAGGTATATTCCAATTATACCTTTATGGTCAGGTCTAATGCTAGATAATGACAGAAAACATTTGTATTCAAATACTGCTGTCGAATTATTTTTCAATACATTAAAGAACAGTATCTGCCATGGTAATAAATATATGAAACCGTCACATTTCATAGATACAATTGAACATTTGATGACGCTTTACAATAATGATTTAATAATAAAAGTTATATTAGAAAAAGAAGAAGAAATGCAAGTCAAAAAAGTTAAGCATGGAAAACAATATTTAAAAAAATTAAAAAACCAACACAGTAAATAAAGTAACCGAAAAATTAAATAAGGGCCATAGCACGACAGTAGATATTAGAGATGCAAAGGAAACATAGAACAAAAAATCTAATAATCCGGTCAATTTTTACCGATGTAGGAAAAATGCTTTTCCTTAATCAAATAACTCTGCTGACTCTAGTACAGATCTAAAAATAGGTTTGTATCCTAACAATAATTGTTAACGTAGCTATAGATTTTCATTTCTATATAAAACCTTCATGTATAATAGGGATATATTGTATACTATAGGATTTTTTGGTAAATATGCCATTAAATTGAATAATTTTTTTACTTTATATGAAAATGAGTGGTTAGATGACATAATCATCGACTCTTACTTAGCATCACTTGAATATGGTAGCAAAAAATTCAACATTTTAAGTGTTCATGAATATGATCATATTATAAATTACTAGCAAACCCGACGAACTTCGTTTCGCCACCAGATGGTTTCGTGAGAAAGATGAAGAAATTTTTTGTTTGTTTTATATTTTAAAAGGAAAAATTTGATTTTATTATACAACAGTAACGAATTTATTTTGATTACAAAAATGAAGTGTTTTTTATTTGAACTTCTCTAAGTAAATGAAAGTGAATCCGCAAATTACCCATTTATGGAAGTGATCTTTGGTAAACCACATTTTTTGTTTTTTGGTCTGACGTTAACACAAACAAAGCGGATGGTTTTCCAACTCGTGAACAGGCACCGTATAACTGCCCATGTGAAAAACAATGATTTTCTAAATAATCTATATGAAATTTATCCCGCTAACACTAAGCGTTTGGCCTTGCGACATGTTATTGCGAACGCAAGGCGAACTGGATATTGCAATCGTTTGAAGTCAAACGGAAAACCAGTCAGAATCATTGGTATGTCACCAAATCGCCAGCAATTTTTGATTGAATGGTGAAATTCAGGGCGTGTACATCATTATTCTTTGCGGCAAGAATTGCTCGTTGACTTAACCAAGCATAATTCTGATAATTCTCACTAATGTCATTACTCGAATTTTTAATTACGGTGCGTAAAAATCCAGCAGCTTGCATTAAGGCACGATGTCATGCACAACTAATTTTCTTAGCTATAAACCTTGCGGAGCCCGAGACCTTTCCAACGAATGCAAAATTGTCGAAATCGGTTCGTGCGTTCTGGAGTTATTTCGTCAGGAAGGAAAACCCGACTTATTTTTATATATATAGAAGACTAGCTGTAAGTGGAATTCTGTCTTAAGGCAATTAAGGCATCGTGCCTTAAGGCAAATTGCTGGAACTTCCCGTACCAAAAATTATTATTTTTTTAAAAACGATTAACATTTTTGAAAAAAATTTACTTCGAAAAAATAAGATTTTTGACAAACAATTAGACAAAAAATTACTTTTTTAAAAAAAAAAAAATTTTAATTTTTTTTAAATTTTTTTTTTTTTTAAAAAAATGTTTTCTTTATTTTGACATATTTTGAAAGATCTAAACTTTTTTTCAAAGCAATCGTACTGCATAAAGACGAAATATCAAACCGCGTAAGCGCCGCGTCGACGTCTAACGCGTAAACATTGGTACGGAACCCATAGGAATGTAAACCAAAATTATACTTATTGTTAAAATCTCTATAAAATATCTGATAATTTGATGTGCATATGTCTAATGATCATTTTTGACCGCCAAATGGCATTTTTTTTTACTTTTTTCATTAGATCTCCGAAACCGCTAGACCTGCCTTTATGAAAATTTGATCGGTTCTTCACCTTGTCAATACAAGTAAAATGTTTTTTGAATTATTAAAATCGGACGCTCCGTTCTCTTAAAAACTGAGTTACCGTTTTCGCCACTTTTTGCCCCGTATCTTCGGAACGGCTAGACCTGCCTCCGCCAAAAACTAATCAGCACGTCTCCTTATCAATACGAATCGAATGTTTTTCGAATTATTCAAATCGGTTGATCGATGTTCCCGAAATCGTCGACGAAAATTTGTATCCGCACATACATACACACACATACATACACACACACACACATACATCCATTTTTTCTAAGGTATGCCAAAATATTCAGAAACCTTTGAAACGTCGAGAAATGCAAAAATTTTCATTTTCGATTTTTTTGCGATTACTATAACTTGCCCTACGGGAAGTTAATAATAATGATAACTTTCCACGTTTTCATAAAGTAATTTCTCCCCAACAGATCGATAGTTATAGTTGGGGACAATCAAAAATGCATACTGTTTATTAAATAACACTAAATGAAATTATATAGTAGTAAGTAGAATATAATTCATGGTATGAACATGAACTAAATTCAGAATTATCACTTATCAAATGCGAAAATAATTGTAATTTTACAACAATGTAAGCAGAGCTGCTTCATCTTAATATTGGTTCGTCTAGAACAAGTGATTCCCAAAGTGGTCCATGTCAACGAAGAGGGAATATGGATATCCACGATAGTGGATCACAACTCAACTTGTTAATATATATTTTATTATTAAGAAATCAATTAATAAATGTCTTAATTTGGATTAGTATCTTTACTTGAAATGTTTGCATAAGGAGATTGACTTGATCTTGCCATTGAAGACGGTGGAGAAATTGAATACACTAGAAATGTGTCTGAAGGATAACAACGAGTTATTCATTTATAAAAAATTGTTGGAAAAATCCGTGCAAGTAACTGGAATTAAATAGTATTCATAACATCATGATCTGCTTATCAACCAGAATAATAATTCAATACATCAAGCAGATCTGTATATTGTGATAAAGATGTAAAACGGCGAATGTTACTTCGA
The DNA here is from genome assembly GCF_003426905.1 of Ctenocephalides felis. Lineage (NCBI taxonomy): Eukaryota > Metazoa > Arthropoda > Insecta > Siphonaptera > Pulicidae > Ctenocephalides > Ctenocephalides felis. The sequence goes on from NW_020538336.1 coordinate 6,532, forward strand.
CGATGTTATAAGAAGTTTTTGCGACCCAAATCTAGTAAATGAAAACAAATGAAGCGAAGTGACTGCCAACGATGAGATCCAATTCGAAGTCATCGAATATAACTTTTACGCTCTCCGTGACGACTCTAGGCGGCCCGTAGTCGTCTCTGCCGGTGCTCAAAGAGATTCTCTACGCCTCCACCGGGGTTTGACCAGCTCACCTGGTTCTGCGTCGTGCTACATGAATATACGTAAAATTTTGTGCAATATAATTTGTTGTATTAATTGTTGTATTTTCATGTTTTTGTATTAATTTCTTAAGCAAAAATCCGTGCATATCAGTGTTCATTTGTGTATAACAAATTTGTTAGTTAGCAGTCTCTGCTCATTGTTTATAAGAAACAGAATGCAGAATAAAATTATTTAATTTTATAAAAAAATAAGAAAAAAAATTTTAGCATTGATTATCATAATTGGTGATGAGTCAAACCAACACTCGAAACGTATACTATTCTAAGAAACATACAGACAACATTCCCTTATAAAACCTGAAAAATATAAATCAGCTGCTGATACTCTTCAACAAAAATAGTTTTGTTTAGAGAAATTTTCGTATGAAGCTTTTTTGCTCCGAAACCATTACTAGATATATGTAATTTGTTTACGTCAAAAGCCATGTCACATAAAATTGAAAGAAAAGTGGTGCAGGTACATGTAGAAATCATTCCCTTTTTCAAAACGTATAAATCATATTGATATAAAAAATAAAATATTCGACCAGAGTTTACATGGTACAAGCAACCTCATAAAAAAGCATAATTAGATAAAATATGAATCTAAAACTTGAGCATGACAAACAATGAAACATATATGGAACTAAAAATATAAATTAAGTATTTTTGTTTCGAAGATAGAAATAGAAACTTAACCAATTACATCCGCAGTCTCTTGTATGTTCAAAAATAAATCTTATGCGACGTTAAATATGTATAGATTTATTATAGTGGCAAATAAAAAAAAAGTAAATAAAATTATAAGAAACGTGTTTTACATATATCATTACAGCGATATTATGTGCTATTAGCAACTATAATTATATTATTAAATTGATTTTCATAATTTTACATTCATTTTAAAGTTACCACATTGAAACATATGTATGTATTGTAAAAATGTATTTGAGCGTTTGTAGTTTCCAAAATCTTAGTACTAACGAAAAACAAAGAATATGTTATATCTTGCAAGTTCAACCTACAAGTTACATGTGCTTATCATTGAATATTAAAAATTAGTTAAATATAATTTATTGCATTAAGAATAAATTATTCTTCGAGAGTTTCTTAATATTTGCAAATATCAATAGAAATTCTTAATATCGATTTCGAGTGCAAATTGATTTTATTCTGTTCGTTTGTGTTAGTTTTTCTTATAATATGCATGCTGAATGACATGTTTCAATTTCCTTCATATAAATGTAACAAATTTGGTGATAAATATCTCAAAATTATTGAATATCAAAATTGTTTATGCGGCGATCATTTTATTCAACATATGGTATTGATTTACGAAGAAAAATCATGTAGTAGCCAAATAGTTCCAAAATTAAACAAAAAAACTCATGAAGTATGAAGTATTCATACTTTGCATCCGCCTCAAATTTGATATCTCGTTCATGTGATAAATCCAGGGCGGTTTTTTCTATGTGGTCGAAAACTACTTTGAGTAGTTGACAATCATAAAGATAGAGACACGAATGTCTTTGACGGGATTGAAACTAACAATTGAGATGTTTCAAATAGTATGGCACAATAAACCCATCAAATCATTGGCATCACAATAAACATTACAAATCAAATTTTCCTTTTCATAGTCATGTGTGACTTTTCAACAATTAGAGCAAGAATATTATAATTATCTTCAGCCATAAAGTTCAGTAAGATGGCATCTTATTTGATAATCATAATTTATAAATCAAAATCGAAATTGTACATAAAATACCGTGTTTTATACACTAAATCCTCAAATCAAATTCAATTCCTTCCATGACATGTTTTATGCTCATGTTGCAAAATTTGCTTTTTTCAAATATTTATATCATCTTTCATTTTAAAAGAATTGAGTCATTATTGTAAATATTACTCACATTGCTTACTATTTTGTTTCCCTTCTAGAAATACTTAATTGTTCTGGTTCCAATAGAATTGCAATTTGGTTCCTATATTATCATGCGTCAGTTATTGTTGAACCTCAATAACAGTGCTTTTATTTCAATTCAGTCATTATCTTTTGTTTCATGTACGTAATAATTTATCATTCCATTTATAATATTCCTATTACCATAATCTATTATCGTAACATCTCCTATGATTTATTTTATTTCCAAATGTGTTTTGTTAGCATTCAACAAATAAAGTTTCTTCATGACTGCTATATATTTTAACTAATTTTACATATTCAAGGAATAAATCACACATTATTTAGTTTTATTATCACAACATTGATTTAAAAAAAAATCACAATTCAAGAAAACTACCGACACTTTAAAATTTACAATATAATACATACTGACTTACTAACGCGCTTGTACATTTATTTTTGCTTAACAAGAAACTCATGGACAAATAAAATTATAGGTAACATCCGGACGATATAAAAATAATTTAAAAAATGTCACTTTCTAACAATGTTCTAGATTTACTAAAATATTAGTTATGCTTTTTATGTGCTGGATTGGCATGCAAAACTCTACCAAATAAAAATAAGAAATTTGAAAAGAAACAATTATTTAAATTTAATATATTTAATTAAATTAAATTACAGGGCAGTAAATATCTTTCAGCTTATGTTCTTAATTCAAAAACTTTATTTTCTTTTAATTCAAGATGTATAATTTGATGTTGCCTCTTACAATTCTAGTATTCTACTAATATTTTTGGATTTTGAGTTCTCTACATGGTGCACCACTGGTAACAACCTGGTGATACTTTAATGGCAAGTATTACCTTGATAGGATTTCCATTAAAACATTGTGGCATAAGAGTATTGTTTCACTCATCTTCAGTTGAATTTTCGACAAATAAAGTTTTGATAAGTTTTTCTGACCGTATATAATTGGTTTTAGCAAATTACATTGAAACACTATCGCAAATATTCAGTTTTATCAATGTAATCTTGTTTTGAATCGAGTAAATAAAAAGGAAAATTTAGATAATACTTCTTATACATGGAGTACATTAAATTATTCTAGAAAGTCTCTCAAAAATTCTAGGAGTCTACAATTAGATGATAACTTCCATTTGTTTTTTTGTGCACGTGGCGGTTACATTATTATGATTTAATGATGCTAATACTTGAAAAGTGATAAAGCTGCTCCAATACGAGGCATTTGGACAATGTTGAATAGTTTTTAGTAAAACATTATAAGCCAACAGAAAACTTGACAATCCACAAGCAATTTTATCCATATCAAAGTACAACTAAATTCATTCATTATTAGTATATTCCGTCAAACCCCGCTAAATTAAACCCGGAATTAAAGTATGGTGGATAGATGTGGCACTTAGTGGTACCGCATAAAGGAACCGGTAGAAACATTACAGTGGATATTTACTTCAGTAGTCTTCCACTGGCAATATTTTTACTATCTTGGAATTTGACAATTGTTAGCACCTTCAGGCAAATAAAGCTTGCTTTTTTTAAATCAAATTAAAGAAATAATTTAATGAAATAGTGAATTTTGTAAATTAAATTGAATTAAAATTGCGCAACTTTTCGAGTTGTCGTATTAGTAGTATAACTTGAATAAACAAGCAATTGCTCGATTATTCAAACCCCCATTGACCTAGCGTAAGATCGGACAACATTACACGAAACTAGCCGAAGTTCATCGAGGACGCTCGAAATTGAGTTATTATAAAGGCATATTCTTATCTATGGGCACATTGTTCCCGCCGATCGCGTTGTGTTTTTTTACAGGCTTAGATGTTATGCTTTCAGAACTTATTTTCTTTATTTTTTTATATTTATCAATTTCACATAATTTGCTAAGAATGTAATTTTATAATTTCGTGTATTTTGTCAAACTTAATAATCTTTTTATACCGACAACAAATTAATCATGAATCAACAAAGTTCAGTTTGGTGTTATTTTAAAAAAAACAGCGCTGAATGCAATTTTTGGAAGATACAACTGAAGTGCTGTGGAGAGAGTACTAGCTCAATTCAAAAACATTTTAAAACTATTCATAGTATTTTCAATAACGAGAAAAACTCTTCCGAAACTTCAACTTCTAGAAAGCGACAAAGGTAAATAATTCATCAGGTTTTAATATTTTATCAATATTCATTTACTAATAATCTTTATTTAATTGAATCTTTTTGGAGCAATCAAGTGCACAATAAAGTATAAAAGTTTCATAAAATCTAATTTGGAGCACATTAGAATTAATATCAGCTTATACGAATTTAACATGTAGTGATATGAAAAACAATATTTTTGTTTAACATATATTCAGACACAGTGCCAATTACAGCGACTTTTTGCATAGATTTTTTGTTATATGTGTTAGTTTTCAATCCTTGATAGAAATAATAAATTTTTCACAAATTGTTTTGAAACTAATAGTTGGTATGACAATAATTCTACCAAATATTGCAGAAGTTGCATTAGTTATCCAACAATATACTCATATTTTTAAATAACTATACTTATATAGTTTTGAATAACTAATGCAAAATGCATAAATCACTCTGTTTCTGAAACTTTTTATAGTGTCGCTAATACTTTTATAATAAATAGCACAAGGCAAATTGTCGAAGGAGTTTACGTTTTAACCAAAAAATCCTACTTGCTAATTTCATGTCAATGATATAAATTAATATAAAACTTAAATATCAAATTATTCTATAATAGTCCATCATTGGTCTTATTGATTGTTCATTTTTGATCAATCTTTAGAATTTTTTATCATTATATATATACATATACACATAAATAACGCTAGTAAATAAACATATTTCACTGTTTTAGATGTTCAATGAACGTTGAAGAAGAGGTAGAGATCCAGAGTGACTCTGATGATATTAGCATCATTTCAGCTGATTCTCAAACAAGTTCATTGACGCAAACAAAAATCACAAGAGCATTTCGAAGCAGCAGGTATTTGGAAAAAAAGAGTGCTTACTTGCTGAAATGATTTCAACAAATATACCACTAAGCTTTATGAAACGCAAAGGCCTCCAGAAATTTATGAAATTTCTCGAACCTACATATAAAATTCCATCAAAAGGTACTGCCTTGAGTCGTGTAAAATTTTTATATAACAACAAAACCAGTGAAGTTAGGAATTTAGTGTCTGAAGCAAAAGATGTGGCAATCACAACCAAAATGTGGACCAAGGTCAGCAAATTCATATGTAACTATTACTAGTCATGTAATAGACAACACATGGAAGTATAACAACATCACATTATCCACAGTAGAAATTTCTGAAAATTAAAAAAAAAATTGACTTAATTATTGAAAGTTTGGAATATTGAAGGTAAAGTATCCGCTGTTGTTTATGACAATACTGCAAATATTGTAGTGTCTGTTTCGAAAAACAGGAACTTGTTTGGTAATAGGATACCCTGTTTTGCACATACTCACCAGCTGTGCATTAATAAGACCCTTTCAAAATATTCATGACATTGTGAAGAAAGCTGAATTTTTCATTATTCTAGCTTAGCCAAATTTAATTTGAAAGAAAAGCAAGAGCAACTTCAACTGCCAGTACATAAGTTATTAAATAAAAACATCACAAAGTGGAACAGCACTTACCACATGCTTAAAAGACTGCTAAAACAACGGCCAGCAATTTCATTTGTTCTCAATGATCGCTCTGTTACAAATATTAGGACAGCTGTTTCACTTGGAAATTACTGAGCAGGAATGAGCGATAATGGGAATGCTGGTAGTGATCTTAAGACCGTTTGAAATAAGTACCAGCTTATTATCATCCGAAAGGACTGTAATATTGTCAACAGCAAAACCATTAATGTCTTCGTTAATAAGAAAATATTAAGAAAATTAATGAAGAGGTATAAAAAAGTTAAAAAAGCTAATAAAAACTGAAATAATGCATACATTTCTCTATAATATTGACAATGGAAACTTGACAGTTTTCGATATGGCAAGCATATTAGAGCCCAGATATAAAAATGGAGTTCCTCATAATGTAAAAGAAAAGGCAATAGTATTGTTAAGGCATATGGAAGAGACATCCCCCATAACGATTGCTAAAGAATCTTCAGAAAAAGAAAGATACTATTTTGAAAAAAAAAGATACGATCAGCCTTGTTTCATTATAGAATTATTATATCATTTAATAAACGAAGAAGATCTCATTGGAATTCTTCTTAGACATCGCTCTTTTAAATATTGTCAATTTTGCTCATAGAAATCTGCATGTATTTGCGATTGCTAAAAAAAAGTTATTAAAAATCTATATAATCTTGTAACATAAATACGTATAAAATAGTTTTATAAAAACATAAAAAATGAAAAATTGAAACATTCAAATTTTTCTTCAACCAAATTCAATTGTTCAACTCGTTGACGACTGACATAAGATTATAACAAATGCAATATTTCATTATATTTGTGTGAACCGCAAACCATTTTATACGGTAAATGGTAAATGTTTTATTGAATTAATTAAATAAATAAATATAAATAGAAAATAGTTATAAATAAATTACCGTCCGATACTCATTTTAAAAAGCTAATAAGTGAAATATCATTCTTTAAAAAAATCATCAACAATCATTAACAGCCTTAAAGATAAAGTTTTTTATAGTTTAACGTACAAACCGACACTTCAAATATGACAAGTTGCAAGAAATCACAACTTATTCAAAATATTTGCAGGAAAATTTAAAATCCGTAATAGGGAATTAGGATCTGAACATAAATAAGATAATGGCTATTGTAACTGAAAACGGCAGTAATACTGTATGTGGTAGCGGATATCGAAGGTCATATATATCATTGGTTAATTAATTCACTGCTTTCAAAACTCCGCGCGATAAAACCAAAATCGTGCCTTTGTGTCAAGTTGAAACAAGCATTAATTGGCACTGCAAGCAGGCGATTTTCAAATTTAAAAGATGATTTAGAAATGGCTTTAGACACTCTGTTAGATCCACTATTTAAAAATCTGCATTGTAAAAACACAAATTCTTCCTCAAATGAAGTTTGGACCGTTCAATAACAATCCAGTCTAGATGTCATGCCAAACAGTTTTGACTTTTTACAATTGCACAAGCAATTAGAGTCCGACAGAAAAATGAATCAAGAAGCAACTCCATTGAATCTTGTGAAGATGAAAGAATTGTTTCCAATTTATATAGTAAATTTCGGTAATATGTCACACCATTATGGCTACGTATGTTTCAGCTGAAAAAGATCGTTTTCTAAAGCTGTTACTATAATGACTGAAAGGCGTAACAGATTATAACCTGAACATTTAAATACGCATTCTTAGCTGGAATTTCTGAAGATGAATGGTTCAATTAAATATTATTACACTTCTAGCCTTAAAAAAGGCTAGCTAATAGATGATGAACTACCCTTCTAGCCTATCTATTACTAAATCTATTTCGTTTTAATCCTTAGGTAATGAATGACTGAATCGATTCCATCAATTGATGTACTATTTAAAAATCTTATTTTTTTGGGTGAAATGACTTATATTGATTTCAGTTGCAACTTTTGAAAGCTTCAAATTACAAGAGGCTAAAGAATCTAAAGAATTAGAATATGCTCAGTTTGTTAGCGGTAGGTTTCATTAATATTTTCGGTATCAATGGGCATGAAACTTTTTAGATACTTTAGAAAAAAAATTATTGTCATGATAAGTTTAAATTTGTATTATTAATTCAATTTTCATCTACATAATGGTAAATATTTAGAAAACGACATAGAAGAACCTGAAGGTTCACAAACTCATTCAAATGGAGGTATTGATGAATCCGTGAGAAATCCAAGTAAAGATTCAGGTAATTTTAATCAAGATAAATCAAAATCGATTAAAATGCATGTAATTTAACAGCCAATTGTTTATTACAGCATTTAAATGGCCTCATGAAGCTACTCTTTTGTTTCTTGACAAATATCAAAAGCGACAAATTGATTTCAGTAGTGGAAAAATTTCTCAAAAAAAATGTGACGGAACATTAGTGCTGAACTAAAATCCCACGGACATAACATTACAAGACTTTATAAAAAAAAAAAAAAAGACCATAACAATAAGCCTGGAAATTCTGCAAAACATTGGCCGTATTTGACTGTAAGGGTAACTGTTTATATTTCCAGCAAAACGTAATTTTTGAAATTTCTAATTTTTTAAGTTAATGGATGATCTGATGGGTGATAAACCTTCCATTATACCTGTCGCAGCTTGCACTTCTACTGAAAAAAAAGAACTTTATCCAAAAGTAGTTCTGGAAGTAGTAGTAGTAATAATTTGGATAACAAATTATCGAACCGTAAGAATATTTTATTTGTTTTGAAGATTTCTCTATACTAATAAGAATATAATATTTTTGTTGGGAGGAAAAAAAAGCAAAAAGTACCTCCGCGAGTCATTTAATTGCTGCCATTGAAGAGATATCAATGAAAAGCGAACAAAATAAGGAACAGAACAGAATAAGGAACGTCGGTTCAAAGAATTCATGGCTTTTAAAGCCGAAAAAGCCAAAGAGACTAATCAGTATAAAGAACGAGCGTTAGACTTATTAGAAAAAACTTGTTAAAGCTAATATTTCTTTTTAATGTAATTATGCTTACGACTGTTTTTCATTAAGTCGGACTGACTAGTTTAATTACTTGATATTATATTTATAAGACTATTTTCACATCCTGGAGTTTTTCTGATTAACGACGGTTCAATTTTTTCACGAACAAAATCAAATGTTGATCGCTGTTGAAACAGCAGATGTCAATAGATCTGTGGTAACCAAAGTGGCCTGACAGTCCACTTTCGTTCCTGAAAAGGTCCGTGATCAGAGCAGGCTTCCAAGTGCAATGAATGCACAAAAGCTTTCCCTCAAAATCGGGCCTGTCTCAGCATGAGTGACACACATATCCTGGAGTAAGAAACGAGAAATGACTCGAAGGTTCTACCCGGGATCTGAAAGTGTACATTGATAAAAATGTTGAGACTTTGAGGAGGGTCAATGACCAATACCTGAAGTTACCTCATATCAACGTCAAAATTAGGGATAAACGTTAGTCACTTAAGATCAACTGGGCGACGATGATTGTGAGACTAGGCACCAACTGGTTGATACCCAAGTAGCAGCCCCACAATCAAATCGAGATGGTGATGACCTGAAATCTTGGGCGCAACAACTATTAATGAATGGATTGAAAATATTGGCGGGACATGAAGATTGATGGAATGATAAACGAGGTATCTGCCCAGCTCGAGAATCTTAAAAAGATGCTAGAAGCTGGTGTTAGACCTAGTGATGTGGTTAGGCACGTTAATAACATTGTTGAGTGCGTTTTAACCCCAGCCCTTACCAAAAAACCCCAATTAACAACGGGGATGAAAATAAGTAAATTACACGGGCGCTGGCGCCAACTTGGCCAACGCAAAAACCGGCCTAAGATTCATTACGCTCGGCATCTAGACCTGTACAATAACTGCCCCAATGAACTGGTCGAATCTATAGTCTCTGGTTGCAACGCGGTGGATAACAGCATTCGTCTACCAACAGAGGATGTAAAGTTACTGTACGACTATCTTTGGGGAACCGAAAAAAGGGGAGCTTTTGATCAGTTATACGAGGACAGTCGTGTCCTGCTTGGCAGCACCTCAATAATAACTCCCAACAACATTCGGGAGCAAATTATGCATATCAACGTCAAGAGAGCTGTGGCAGCAAGTGGTGTAAAAAAAGCAGGTCTGACCAGGCTCAAAGCAACAGAAACCGTTTTGGCCCGTCTCTTTAACTTGTCGGGTCCGGGTACTTTCCAAAGTCCTAGGGTCTCCGCTCAACAACTGTTATACCCAAAAGAGGCAAGCATTGCTCCAAAGCGGACAACTGGCGTCTAATTACGATTGGATCGCTGTTGGCAAGGCCTTTCCCACTTCAGTAAAAGAATGAAAAGTGATTATTCACAAGTTTGAAATGTCGTGAAATTTATTGCACTGTGTAGTTGTATTGGACGGAAAATACAATAATTTGCGTCCATCGCGGTAAGAATTCGGACAAGAATACTAGAAATGAAGCTGGACAATAAAGCTCTGAATTTACCTTCTTCCACAAAGTTACCAAATTCCAATTATAAATTACCATTTGTTATCGCTGGTGACAATGCCTCTTGTCTGAAAGAAAATTTATTAAAGCCTTATCCTAATAGAGGTTTGACCTATGAAAAAAAAAATTAATTATAGATAGAGAGCTCGAAGAGTGATGGAAAACGCTTTTGGTATCTTAGGAAAGAGGTGAAGCCATTTACTAACGACAATACCTCACAAGGTGAAAAAAATTAAAACTATTACATACGCATGCATTCTGCTTCACAATTATTTG
>NW_020538337.1:0-16247 GCF_003426905.1 Ctenocephalides felis
TACAAAGTTTCAATAAAAACGTAAAAAAAATCAACGCGATGAACGCCTAACTTATTCAGAAAAGCGGTCCAAGATTTTTCGTGAGACGTTCAACAACAAATTATGCACTTTTTCACTAATTTGTCTCTCAAAACACAACGCAAATCCTTATCAAGTTTCATCTGTGTATGTACATGTGTGTGTACTATTTTTAATTTTAGTGTGAAACAATTCAGAATGAATTAAAATGACGCTAAAACAAAATTAATAAACCGAATTTACTGGAAAAAACATAAGGGTCTCCTTTGGAAAGACAATAATGGTTTACATTAAAATTGCTCAAATACAAAAACATTGTCTATACCTGGAAACTCAGCAAGGGTTGTCCATAACAAATCCATATAATCTGGGGTCGTAAGAGGGTGACAAGTATTGATCACTGTTTGATTATCAAATGTCATATTCCCTATGCTCGAAGAATTAAACAATATGACTTCATGCAAGGTTTTCACAGTTTCATTTAAATTAGTCATAGTAACTGGTGCAAAAAGTTCAGTTGTCATTAACACTAAACCATAATAGCAAAAAGCACATGCCATCCTAAAAAATACATTGATTGATTTATATATTGATTATATATATATATATATATATATATATATATATATAAATATAAATGTTAAATATGAATACAACATTCAGATTTTTAACAAACACTTTATTTAATAACTACAGACGTTTCGAGACCATGGTCATTTTCATGCCTCATTTTCAATGTAATTCAAAACAGAAAAATTATATAATAATACATTATTTAATAGTTTATTCAAATTATATTTAATTCTTAAAAAACAAAAAACACCAACTATCTCTTACAATGATTGACACAGTACTAAACATGTGAATATGTACAGAAATATTTGAAAACAAATCTTAGGTGTCGAAGAAGAAGAGACAAGAATGGATATTATTACAATGTAAACAAAAAGAATGGCGCGATCGAATACTAAAATCAACTAATGTGAAAACAGATTAATTTATTGAAGAGAATAAGATAAATGAAAAAAATTATTAATTATTAATGATGTTTATATAAGAGTCGTGTAAAATATTTGTGACGGTTCTCAGATTTGCGCTATTGTTAGTCCGAACGGAGCATGGCATTGATTCTGCGATGTTCCGTTTAAATGAGTCTTTTTCATGGAATATGGATTCTCAATATCAAACTTATGGTTGTTGATATTAGCATTATCCACAAGCATACCTTTGAATTTTTATTATCTATTTTTTCGCATTGTAATTCATTAGCCAGACTTGTCAGAACTTAGATAAAGAAACTCAGGCAACATGAATTACCATGCAAAAAAAAAAAAGATAATGAAAAATTTAAAAGTACGCTTGTGTATCATGCTAATATCAGGAACCATAAGTTTGATTTTATAATCCCCAAAACTAATTCCATAAAAAAAGACTTATTTAAACAGAGCATGGCAGAATCAATGTTAATAGTTTGGACTTTTCGAATGTATTATTAGTATATAGTTTTTACTGTTAAATTAAACTGAAGACCAGATATACCATGGTCTCGAAACGTCTGTGATGATTAAATTAAAGCGTGGGTTAAAAATCTGAGTGTTGTATTGTTCATATTTAACAATTAATATTCGTTCCACTCATATCACAAAATTCTATATTATATATATATATATATATATATATACATACACACACACATACACCCTATTCATTCATTTAATTTTTTTATATATATATATATACTAGCTGGCCCGGTAAATGCAGTCGAGCCATAAATATTTCTAGAAAAATTTTAGTATAAAATAGTAACTGATTATGAATGCAGAACTAGGTGGTAACTATGTGAAAGGGAAAACACCAACTATATGGATGGTTTACCCACTGAAATGCATGTCCCAAATATTCCTGGGACATTAATAGTCTTTGCACATGCAAGCCTAATCTGAAACTGATTTCATTTCAATTGAATTGGCACATTTGAAGATTCAAGGTGGTAATATATTATTACAGAGCTTTTCATTAATTCATTTATTTTTTACCTACAAAGCTAAATCCATACATTCATTTGTGAATTATGTTATGGCATGTTTAGCAAATCGAGTGAGGTTGCGGCAAAGTGCACAGCTTTGCCATAGATTTGTATTGTACTTTCTTTTTGTTAAAACTCTCTTTTTGCAAGCCATTCAAAAACTAAGAACTTTTGGTGCACATCAAGAAAAATATTTGTACAATAGGATAATTCTGCAAATCAGTGATTATGCAAGAATTGATGGATAACTTGATTCATCTAGTTTTATTGGTTTCAATCTTGCCATCTCCAATATATAAAAATGGTTTTAAAAATGTTTCAGCAGATCTCAAAAATTTTGATCTAAATTCAATGAAAAACTTGAACAGAAAAGACAATAATTGTTCAGTTATCGTGCTATATGAAAAATTTGATTACTAAGATGTTTATTACAGAATAGGGATTGGTTGTAGAAGAGTAAAAATTTAGGGATGTATGTGTTTTTTAATAATGAATCATAAAAAGATAAAAACTCATAATTTCCCAACATGAGATTTGGCTTAACGTCAAGGTCTGGGACACCCTATATATATTTACCAAATTGCCCATAAAAGAAGAGATGTTTGGCGCAAGTGTGGTGCTAATAATCCCATTAAACGACCTCTGTTTAAGTCATTTTTCATAACACTGCCATTACCATCTAAAACCAATCGACCTAGCAGCATTGGTCTACCATTATCTTTAGCAACCTAATAAAGAAAAGAAAAAGCACAATAAATAATAATACATAATAGTGCATTAGTTTAATATCTGAAGTTTGTAATTTCAGTTATGTAACTGAAAATTTCAAAAAATCGTCTTATTAACTATTAATTATGGTAAGTGTCAAAGCAAATTATACATTTCACAATGAAATATTATGACTTCAACCCTTATCAGTCATTAGCGTCAAAGTATTCTTGTCACGTCACAGGTGATTTCCGACCGATAAGGGTTAATGGATAAATTTTGTAAATAATAAAATATTTTTCCAACTTATTTGGTTTTGTAGTTATTTTTAAATTTCAAAATATTGATTAATAAATTCACCTGATGTAGTGTTGATAAAGCTTTCTCAGTTTGACCACAAGCAATATGATACCTAGCAGACTCCGGTAGCCACTAAAATATTTCTATTATAACTATAGGAATTAAAATTAAGTATATCATATAATTCAATTATGTACTGGAGTAACTATAGCGAATGCCAACAATGGTATTGTGGATAATCCTAAAAGCCAACGCCATCCTAGAGTGGGCATGACTGCAAGTGCCAATACGACTTCTAGGCACGCACCAAGTGCCCAAAAACACTAAAACAAATATCTTCTGATTTTAGTGATTAAATTATATTTTTTAAAAATACCACCCAGAAGCTCATCATGCAATAAAATAATTAAATCAAAATATTTGGGGTTTAAGTGTATGGTTGGGCAGCAGAACAAATATTTTTTCAATAAAAATTATTTTAAAAATTCAGCAAAAATTTAAAAAAAATCAACTAAAACTGCAAAGTGAATTAGTTATTAGTTATTATGTATTATCAAATATATCATCAGCTTAACTTTACGGAAAACTATCATTAATAAAATAATATTAAAACCAAAATTAAAAATCATTAAAATATAACTAAAAATAATTTGAACTTATGCTTTATAATATTTTAAAGTCTTTTTACTAGATATTTAGTTTTTTAAATAATGAGCAAATCAAAAGTGCTCTCACAAACATGACATGAATAAAATGGAAATGATGCATTTTAAAAACATTAATGTAAACAAGAAATTATAATGATAAAAGTATAAAACATGAATGATAAACTTACATCTAAAAGAACTACACACTTAGCTCTTTGTTGAGTTGGTAGAAATTCAGCATAAAGTGTAACTCTTGAAGTAATAAAACAAAAAATCCACAGAAAGCACATTTGAAGATGCATGAAATGAAATACATGTACATTGGTGAAATCAAAATATATAAATGATTTACAAAGAAAAAAAATGAACTAAAAACAAATCCCAAAATTCTAGCTAACTCTTTCAAATATATTACTCACGATTGTGGTACACATCCAATAGCAAAGCCTACAAGACCTCTTAGTAAAAGCAACCAGAGAAAACTAGGAGCTACTGCACTCAATAGTCCATACAATAATAATAAAACAGAACATAGTGTCAAAGCCTGAAAATAAAACAAATTAAATATGAATTATTTTAAGAGTAATATTTGGAATGTATATTTGAGGTATTGTTTTAATATTAAATGAAAACGAGAAGTATTTATATAATATATTCCAAAATATTACTTGAGAATAATTATTTATAAACTATAAAATATATATAAAAAATTACATTCATTGTTTGGTTTAATAAGTACTAGAGATATTATAATGTACAAACCAGATCATATTATATAATTTAATAATCTTACTGGTTTCCTTCCATATCTATCACTAAGATGGCCCCAAAATGTTGAACTCAGCATCATTCCCATAAATACTACTGTTGTAACTAGCGCTTGCTGATATCTGTAGTAAATATATAGTTTTTTCGTAATAATAATATATATTTCAACTATCATGATAATATAATATATCTTGTATTTCAATAAATAAACATGATCTCATAAATTTTAATATTTTATACTGTTTTATATATGCAATAAAGCCATATTCTGTTAAGTAATTTTTACTTATTTTCTATATAAAATGCACAATGTTAAATTTCATTAGTACAGAGTTTGATTTTTAATTTATTTTTGAATAGTTTTGCTACAAATATTCTTGTGCCAAACAAAAGAATAGTAAAAAAAATAATTGAATACTTGGAGATTCCCCAATGGCAATGCAGAGCTGGTGCTAGCATACTCAAAATAGACATCTCCATAGAGTCTGCCATCCAGCATAATCCAGTTGCTAGCGAAAGCTTTACTTGAAACCAACCAAAACCTAACGCATTGACAGCCTGGGGTACAGTAAATGTGTCTATATAAAGAAAGATATTTTGTTAAGCTATTACTTAAAGTAGCTTGGATTATTATGATTAACCACATACCATCTGGTACAACGCTAACTGTAGTTAATTCTATTTCTTGAGCAGTAAAATGATCTGTACTGGAAATAGCAGTTGGAGAGATATTTGCAGTAGAATCATTTATATTTTCTGGATGGCTTGTGCCATCCATTTCTTCATAACCATGAGATCTACGCAAAGCCATTGTTTTTTTTTATTTATTTTTAAAAGAAAGCTGCCTCAAACGTAACAAGACCAGAACAAAACGTTATATACAAAACATTTTTAAAAAAATTTAAAGTGCAGTATAAAAATAAAATGAATATATTAAAGTAGCTCATATAAATGATATGTCATTTATTATAAAAATTAATTTTGTGGGTCACTGCACTATTAAATTGCGAATTGGTACGCTGAATTTTACACATAACGGTACGTCGCTAAAACATTGATTGAAATAAAAAGTTTAACTAGCAACTAATAAATGTAATTGTGCTTTCAACGCACTATCACACATAAAAGTTGCACAATGACATTAATATGAAAATTACTTAATGATTTAAAGAATTATTAGTATTTTACAGAAACCATTCTGTCATAACTTCTAACTGTACATACATTCTCCGCTAATTTGACATATCATTGACATCTCGTGAGCGCTCAAACTGAGAGATGGTGCCACCTGTGACTTTTATTATGCTTATTTATCTTGTATCTATGGTATTCATACTAGTGGTGTATGGCATAGATAAAAGAAGAGTATATAGATCGCTCTCTCGGGCCATATTTCGTTGCCACATTCCTGTGTTAGTTGAAGCCCCCCGCTACAGATGGCACTAGTCGCCTGAACGGGTGCGTATAAAAAATACTATAGAAATGAACCAAAATTATATGGACCGTTTTAATTCAAAATTTAAAAAAAGAAAAATTGAAAAAAAAAAAAATTTTAAAAGCATTTATTTTTCACAAAAACATTCTACATTATATCTACATAGTTCTCTTTATAAACAATGCACACATAGCATAGAAATGTACATAAATATACACATTATCCACAATGTGTATATATATATATATATATATATATATATATATATAACATTATATATGATTATAATAGATGGTAGTAAGCTGTATAAACTATGTGCGAAAATCATAAAAATGTACATAAATGTACACGCTATCCACAATGTATATATATATATATATATATATATATATATATATATATATATATATATATATATATATATGAGTAAGTTCTTCAAGGGCATACATCAAATAAAAGGCAAAGATTTAGAAGTTAATCTTTAATTTTTCCAAACGTTTCGACATAGTATTTTATGTCATCATCAGTGGATCTACAGAATGAATATTGAAAAATTAATATAAACTAGGAAAAAATGACAGAAATTGGAAAAAGAACTATAGATATAAGTAATATAATTATAACAATAACAATTATACTTAACAGATAGATAAACAAGAGAAATGAAAAGTAAAAAGAAATATATACAAACATACAAAAGCGTAATATATATACATAAATATACACACAAACAAACGTGTATATATGATATACATGTAAAAACACGTACACATATGCATATATACATACGAACAATACGTATATATAAACATATACATACGGACATGTACATATGTATATATACACATATATACATACATACACATACACGTATACACATATACATACATACATATATATACACATATATATATATATATATATATATATATATACATATATATATATACATACATATGCAATACATACATATTGCATATGTATGTATATATATATATATATGTATATATATATATATATATATGTGTATATATATGTATGTATGTATATGTGTATACGTGTATGTGTATGTATGTATATATGTGTATATATACATATGTACATGTCCGTATGTATATGTTTATATATACGTATTGTTCGTATGTATATATGCATATGTGTACGTGTTTTTACATGTATATCATATATACACGTTTGTTTGTGTGTATATTTATGTATATATATATTACGCTTTTGTATGTTTGTATATATTTCTTTTTACTTTTCATTTCTCTTGTTTATCTATCTGTTAAGTATAATTGTTATTGTTATAATTATATTACTTATATCTATAGTTCTTTTTCCAATTTCTGTCATTTTTTCCTAGTTTATATTAATTTTTCAATATTCATTCTGTAGATCCACTGATGATGACATAAAATACTATGTCGAAACATTTGGAAAAATTAAAGATTAACTTCTAAATCTTTGCCTTTTATTTGATGTATGCCCTTGAAGAACTTACTCATATTTCTCAACATCAAAATTAACTACTTTAACATATATATATATATATACATATATATATGTGTGTGTAATATCATTTTAGCATATCAGCCTTTCAAGCTGAGCACAAAAAGAATAGAAATGTACATGAAAGTAGATATTATTTATATATATACATATACATATATAACCACAATTCATACCTGCATGCATAGATAAGGCCTGCATGTGTATATATATATATATATATATATATATATTTACATATATATTTATTTTGATTTACATTAAGTTACATAATATCTATGATGTACAGTCTCTATTTGGGAATCTTTTCTGCGCTATTGTTAATGTGCATTCAAATGTTTGTTCAAAATGTCATTATTATCATTGTCTTAAAGAAAAACAACAATCATTGATATTATCATAACAGTACTTAATAGTTTTCTTATAGCATCTACAATAAGACATTTTAGAGTAAAGCTATTGACAACTCTTTCAGAATAGTCAAATGCAATAAGCAGTGCACATTAAGGGTGTTTTATCCCTTTGCACTAGGTAGAATTTTATCATTAATCATGATTATACTTTGCCTGTCATTTGACAGTTCCTGAAAATCTATACAATGTGATTCCCTTTATCATCATTAAACAACACAGATAATAATATTTCTTGTAATATCAATGAATCAATAAAATTATTAATACTTAAAAACTTTTCCTGTGACATAGCCAAACCTAAATTAACCTTTGCACTAGCTAGAATTTCACCATTAATTGAGAATTTCCTTCCACTTACGATTATATCATTAGTGTTTTTAGTATGTTCTCCAAACTGACTTAATATATAATTACGAGTCCTACTGTTCAATATTAGTGGGAGATCAGCAAAGATTTCAGCACATTTCAGACTTCATTCTTATTGTTTTTTCCTGTGTATTCATTCATCTCGTATCAATACTTGTATACTTGTGAATGTGTTTAGTAAACCGTCTAAACATTTTACATTTAAACGTATTTTCCTTTTATACTGCTGAAAAAATTGATGTAGAATTATTAGTTATGATCCTACATTATTAGAACAAGAATAATTTATATTTAGTTATTTAATAACATACCTTTCAGAAAGCTGACAGGAATTCTCTCTATCTATTTATAACCTTAAAATTTCTAGTATTGATATAGTTAAATGTCTCAATTATTTCTGAATTATTAAACTGTAATGAAAAATCATATCAGAATAGTACAATCAAATGAAAGTAATTCGAAGTATGCATATTAATAAAAGTACTCACTTAGATTGAAAGCCGGCAAATATTATTAACTATTTTACTTTTACTTCGTCGTTTCTCGCTGGAACTACATAATACATGCATTTTTCTTGGTATTTCTTCATCGTTAAACAATGCACTTCGACAGCTTATTTGTTTTTTACTTTAACAAGCATTTATTATATTGTCTAGGTTATCTCTTCATGAAAAATTTATTACAATGGACGCCATGTTTGATTTACGTATCTGTCATATGTCAAATTCGATTTCAAAGTGAAAAAAAAAAAAAAAAAAAAAAGACAAGCGCGACCGGCGGCAGGGGCTCTAACTAAACTCGGGTTACAGACGTTTGTTCCGAGATTACCGGCCATGGTGTATGGCATCGTACCTTAAGGCGAATTGCTGGAGCTTCCCGTATCAAAAATTATTTTTTTTGAAAAAGATTTTTTTTTAACTTTTAAAAAATTAGGCTCGAGAAGTTTTAAATCGTTAAAATCGTAAAAATTGAGGTTTTGAAAAAATGTTTTGTTTTATTTTGAAATATTTTGGAAATGTTGAACTTTTTTTCAAAGCAATCGTACTGCTTCAGCTGCATAGAGACGAATTATCGAAACGCGTAAAAGCGCCGCGTCGCCGTCTAACGGATAAAACGATTTTACGGAACCCATAGAAATATAAACAAAATTTATTCGTTTTTATTAAAATCTCTATAAATATCTGATAATTTGATGAACATATGTCTATCATTTTTGACCGCCAAATGGCATTTTTTTTCACTATTCTTACTAAATTTCCGAAACCGCTAGACCTGCCTTCCCAAAAATTTAATCAGTTTTTGTCTATACAAGTAAAATGTTTTAAAATCGGACACTCCATTCTCTTTCCGTTACCATTTTTGGGACTTTTTGCCCCGTATCTTCGGAATGGCTAGACCTGTCTTTGCCAAAAACTAATCAGCACGTCTCCTTATCAATACGAATTGAATGTTTTTTAAATTATTCAAATCGGTTAATCGGTGTTCCCGAAATCGTCGACGAAAATTTGTATCCGCGCGCACACACACATACATTCATTTTTCTAAGGTATTCCAAATGTTCAGAAATCTCTAAAACGTGAAGATATATAAAACTTTAATTCTCGATTTTTATGCGATTACTATAACTTACCCTACACTGGAAGTTAATAATTCATGAGTAGCCCTCAAGCCCTGATAGACAAATAAACATATAGCCCTGGTATTCTATTTAAGCTTATTTATATATAATGATACCACAAATCGCCTACCCCATAGATAAATGGGGATAAATATAAACTAGTGGTGTATGGCAACGTGCCTTAAGGCAAATTGCTGTAACTTCCCGTACCGTAATAAAGTTCGGTATATATGAAATTCGATGAATGTTAAATGTTTTCAAATAGATTATTATGAATACCGCAGCAACTTATATATGTTTACAGGAAAAGTAAATAAAATTCAAAAAGTAAGTAAAACTCAATCAATCGAATTTAATATGAAAGACATCGTCTAATATTTATAAGATTGTAGAAACTAAATTGCAAAGTTAAAATAATTATGTGAAGTAGCTAAAGTGAGCTTTAGAACTTTAGCTAGAATTGAAATTAAAATTCGAATTAATATTTTCGACATTCAAATTTTTTCTCAGGCAGTGGACCTGCCTTAGTCAAAAACAATCACCACTTCTTCCCGTCATTACGAATTGAATGTTTTTTAGATCATTCAAATCGGATGCTTCGTTCTCTAAAAAACTCGATTTTTATTTTCTGCATTTTTTGAATTGTATCTCCGAAAAGGTTGAACCCGCCTTTGCTAAACACTAAGTAGCATATCTCCCTATCAATAGAAATCGAATATTTATTTAAAACATTCAAATCGGTTGATCCGTGCGCTCGAAAACGTGAACGAAAAATTGTATCCATACATACACACACATCCTTACTAATACATACATTTTTTTCTGAGGTATGTTCAAAACCTTCAAACGTAAAGAAATGTGAAAATTTTTGGACGATTACAATAACTTACCCTACGGAAAAAACATGCGATTTTGCAAGATGAAATAAAACTGAAGTGGAAGAATTTATCAACAAAAAAACTAATTAAATTAACAGAATGAGATGGAATTAGATTAGGTAGAGTATGCAAAGTTTCGAATCATACCGAGGAGAAACAAAAACGAATTGAAATACCAAATATTATCGCTTTTATATTAATTTAAGCTAAAAAGGCTATTTATTAATTCAAACTTTAACACTTGTTTTAATTGGCATGTAAAATTTCAATTTTAAGTAATATGGAAAGTTTAAAAAAGTAAAAACAAGTTTAAAGTTTTATATTCATATCTATATTTTCGTTTTATATACAAACTATGATGAAACACTTCTAGATAAATTAAGTAAAAGTATTATTATTCAACATAGATATTACAAGAAATGAATTAAAAGATTATTTAGACATTAAGAAAATATCGAGAAGTTTTATTACTATCAACGAATACAATCTCAGACAAAATTTTGGTTTTTCTGATTTCTTGACCATTGCGAGAGCTCTTGAACAATTTTTAACAAGGCATAAAAGTTGTGGTGACGTTCTTAAACCTTCATGCTGACTGTCGCTGGCTTATGCGTCCATGTTATTCCTTGAAGTGTTTCTGGCAAGTCTCCCTTGTTTTCTAAATCCAAATTAGCTTTGACTCGTATTGTATATATATATACATATACAATGTGTCCAGACCTTGACCACAAGCCAAACCGGTATGGTTATTGACTTTAATCCTCCTGAAAAAAAAAGAAATTAGAAAAAAAGTTCTCATGTTGGAAATCATGAACTTTTAAGTGCAACCTAAAACTTTGGTGAAATTATGTAAATTCGGTTACTGTAGTTAACTTTTATTGATTTTATTCATTTAAACTTAGGAATCGTAACAGCGAATACATTCCTAGGACGACCACAGTAAAGGAATACTACAACTGCCCCAAGATTACGAATTAGGATTTTTTGTTTAACAATAAATTGAAATTGTTAAAATCGGTCGACTTTGAGAAGTCCTTCTTAAAGAAAAATGTACTAGGTGTGTTGGCAAGTTCATCAAAAGTTCGCGCATTTAATCAGGATCGTATAATGGTAAAATACTTGGTAAATTTATTATAGAAAATTTTCGAGCAAAAAAAAAATAAAAATATAATTTTAAATTTTGTAAGCATATTTTGATAGTTAGTTTGTTTAAGTGATATGTACGTTGTTTGGCTTTTACAGTACAATTATGGAAAGTAAATTGCTTATATGCTTATAAGCTCATATCTTGCGATGCTGAATGGAATATTTCACTCGAAGAAGTATCTAATACAGAAATCATTACGAATGATACATGCGCTATTTCCACCTAAATAACTAGATGTAGCAGAATCGCATTTTTGTTTAGATTTTTATTTATATGTATGTATGTATACTCAACGTAAAGTAAAACAAAACCCTGTTGTTTTAAACCCACTCGGAAACAAGCACAGTGAGTCCGTAATTAACGATTGAACAATTTCGTTTCCATACAAATATACTAACTTGGAGACTGATGACCTCCAAAACAATCTTCTGTAAAACCAAAAAAATTTTCAATGAAACTAACCTTGTGAACAATAATTTGCACTGAATGTATCACATCAGATGGCACGGATCTGATGAACCTTGAAATTTTAATATTTTGGAAACTAGAACTGAGTTTAACTGAAATAAGTAAAATTAAATATCGTTATAATTGAGATTTAGAAGAAGGATTAAAATGAGGTGCATATTGCTTCTGATTGAGAAAAATCTAAAAGATGGTCAAAATCATTAAAGTCAATTAAAAACAAATATTTTTTTTATTACATTTACACAAAACTGAAATATCTATTCAATATTGATATACCAACATCACATGTTATAAAAAAATAGTTATGAAATTTAAAATTAAATGATTAAATTAATTTATAGACTTAAGTTAAAATGTAACTTACTGCTTAAAATGTAATTCTGAACCCTTTGTAAACAGCTGCGAGTGGCATCAATAACCATCTTTGAAAAGCATCCGGCCGGAAACAGAATCCTGAAAGCTATAATTCTATTATTACTTTACATTAGTAAATTGCTGCATTATTTAAAATAATAAAATTAAATAAAATAAATACTCTCACCTGTAAAATATCTGAGCTTGAAAAAACTGCTTTTCGTAAACATCAAACACTTCCATTTACGCGCAATTACGCCTAGATAGATTTAATATTAACTTTTAAAATTATGATTTACGCGGAATGACAATTATATGATTTAAAAGTTTTATTTTTAACACGGCTGAAAGGAAGTACATGGAATTAGTAGATGTGATGGTATGAACACTATATTGTCTCGCCTCCCTACGCTGTTCCCTACAATGGGACTGGGAAACGCCTGATTGTCCCAAAAACGCAAATTGCCCTATAAAAATTGGACAAGACAATATAAAGCCCAATCGATCTCACAAAACTACGCCAAAGATGATTAATAATGAATAATTTATAATTTCAAAATAGCTCTACTGTCTATGAAATTTTGTGATAACGCTTGAGCCAGTGATCACACAATCGACATCATGCAGGAAGTTTAAAACACTCACAGGAGCAGCAATCAGCAATCGGTAATCAGCAAACAGCAGTCGAAGATCGACATCAGCAAACAAAGAACAGCAATCAGCAAACAAAGAGCAGCAATCAGCAAACGAAGAGCAGCAATCAGCAATATTTCGAATATGTAGAAGGTTTATTCTCATCCAAAGTGGGCGATGGAACAGCCACACACGCACACGATTATATTAATAAAAATTCAAAACGTGTATATTTATTTATATTTAAAAAAAGCGCACTGATTTAAGCCAAATTAACGGTCACGATGAATATATATTAGATTTGGAGAATTATCTGAAATTAAACATCAAGTTTTAATATAGCTAATAAAAGGTCAGCCTAAATAAGTTATGGAAAAAAGTCCAACGACCTTGAAAATATCTAATTGTTAATTTTTAAATACCTGAATAATCATAATATATCCTTGGTTGTTTGAATATAAATCCGCAAGGGTTCTTCACGAATTCCTGGACGTCAACAAAATTGAGAACGAGCATCAGCCAGAAACAAAAAGAATCCTGAAAGCTATAATTTCATTATTATTATAAAAATTGGTTAAAAATTGATGAATTTCAACTCGACACTGCACCATTTAAAAGACTCTTACCTATAAAATATCCAAAGTGGAACAACTTCTGTTTTTTGCAAACAGCAAACCACTCACTCTAATTTACGCGCAATTAGGATAAAATTATTTACAAGTACTAATACCAATTAACACTTAGGTAGGTCTTTGCTCTACCACTTTGATTTACGCGCAATTACGTCTAGACCGATTTAATTTTAACTTTTAAAATAATTTACGCGGAATGACAATTATGATTAAAAGTTTTTATTTTAACACTGCTGAAAGGAAGTACATGGGATTAGTACATGTGATGGTATGAACACTATTTGTCTCGCCTCCCTACGCTGTTCCCTACAAGGGGACTGGGAAACGCCTGATTGTCCCAAAACGCAAATTGCCCTATAAAAATGGACAAACAATATAAAGCCCCATCGATCTCACAAAACTACGCCAAAGATGATTAATAATGAATAATTTATAAAATTCAAAATAGCTCTACTGTCTATGAAATTTTGTGAGTAACTCTTGAGCCAGTGATCACACAATCGACATCTGCAGGAAGTTTAAAACACTCACAGGAGCAACAATCAGCATCGGTAAACAGCAAACAGCAATCGAAGATCGACATCAGCAAACAAAGAGCAGCAATCAGCAAAAAAAACAAAAGCAACAAAGAGCAGCATCACAAACGAAGAGCAGCAATCAGCAAACAAAGAGCAGCAACAGCAAACGAAGAGCAGCAATCACAATATTTCGAATATGAGAAGGTTATTCTCATCCAAAGTGGGCGATGGAACAGCCACACACGCACACGATTATATTAATAAAAATTCAAAACGTGTATATTTATTTATATTTAAAAAAAACCGCACTGATTTAAGCCAAATTAAGGGTCACGATGAATTATATTTTTATATATTAGATTTGGAGAATTATCTGAAAATTAAACATCAAGTTTTATATAGCTAATAAAAGGTAAGCCTAAATGTAAGTTATGGAAAAAAGTCCAACGACCTTGAAAATATCTAATTGTTAATTTTTAAATACTGAATAATCATAATATATCTTGGTTGTTTGAATATAAATCCGCAAGGGTCTTCACGAATTCCTGGACGTCAACAAAATTGAAGAGCAGCCATCAGCCAGAAACCGAAATCCTGAAAGCTATAATTTCATTATTATTATAAAAATTCGTTAAAATTGATGAATTTCGACACTGCACCATTTAAAAGACTCTTACCTATAAAATATCCAAAGTGGAACAACTTCTGTTTTTGCAAACAGCAAACCCACTCACTCTAATTTACGCGCAATTAGGATAAATTATTACAAGTACTAATACCATTAACACTTAGGTAGGTCTTTGCTCTACCACTTTGATTTACGCGCAATTACGTCTAGACCGATTTAATTTTAACTTTAAAATTATGATTTACGCGGATGACAATTATGATTTAAAAGTTTTTTTTTAACACTGCTGAAAGGAAGTACATGGGATTAGTACATGTGATGGTATGAACACTATATTGTCTCGCCTCCCTACGCTGTTCCCTACAATGGGACTGGGAACGCCTGATTGTCCCAAAACGCAAATTGCCCTATAAAAATTGGACAAGACATATAAAGCCCAATCGATCTCACAAAACTACGCCAAAGATATTATAATGAATAATTTATAAAATTCAAAATAGCTCTACTGTCTATGAAATTTTGTGAGTAACGCTTGAGCCAGTGATCACACAATCGACATCATGCAGGAAGTTTAAAACACTCACAGGAGCAGCAATCAGCAATCGGTATCAGCAAACAGCAATCGAAGATCGACATCAGCAACAAAGAGGCAGCAATCAGCAAACAAAAGAGCAGCAATCAGCAAACGAAGAGCAGCAATCAGCAATATTTCGAATATGTAGAAGGTTTATTCTCATCCAAAGTGGGCGATGAACAGCCACACACGCACACGATTATATTAATAAAAATTCAAAACGTGTATATTATTTATATTAAAAATAAAGCGCACTGATTTAAGCCAATTAACGGTCACGATGAATTATATTTTTTATATATTAGATTGGAGAATTATCTGAAAATTAACCATCAAGTTTTAATATAGCTAATAAAAGGTCAGCCTAATGTAAGTTATGGAAAAAAGTCCCGACCTTGAAAATATCTAATTGTTAATTTTTAAATACCTGAATAATCATAATATATATTTGGTTTTTTGAATATAATCCGACAAGGGTCTTCACGAATTCCTGGACGTCAACAAAATTGAAGAGCGCCATCAGCCAGAAACAGAATCCTGAAAGCTATAATTTCATTATTAATTATAAAAATTCGTTAAAAATTGATGAATTTCGACACTGCAC